>NW_027662031.1:63920-88920 GCF_963422515.1 Blennius ocellaris | reverse complement strand
TGCTCAAGGCCGCCTGTCTGGACATCCTGGTACGTCCACAGGGGACGGGACAGCTCTGGGAGGACATTCACCTCTTCAGGGTGGTTTTACCAGTAATGTCCAGTAGTGTCCACTAATGTCCAGTAGTGTCCACTATTGTCCACTATTGTCCAGTAATGTCCAGTAGTGTCCAGTATTGTTCAGTAGTGTCCACTAATGTCCACTAATGTCCAGTAGTGTCCAGTAATGTCCAGTAGTGTCCACTATTGTCCACTATTGTCCAGTAGTGTCCAGTAATGTCCAGTATTGTTCAGTAGTGTCCACTAATGTCCAGTAATGTCCAGTAGTGTCCAGTATTGTTCAGTAGTGTCCACTAATGTCCAGTAGTGTCCACTATTGTCCACTATTGTCCAGTAATGTCCAGTAGTGTCCACTAATGTCCAGTAGTGTCCAGTAATGTCCAGTAGTGTCCACTAATGTCCACTATTGTCCAGTAGTGTCCAGTAATGTCCAGTATTGTTCAGTAGTGTCCACTAATGTCCAGTAATGTCCAGTAGTGTCCACTAATGTCCAGTAGTGTCCAGTATTGTCCAGTAGTGTCCACTAATGTCCAGTATTGTTCAGTAGTGTCCACTAATGTCCACTAATGTCCAGTAGTGTCCAGTAATGTCCAGTAGTGTCCACTAATGTCCAGTATTGTTCAGTAGTGTCCACTAATGTCCACTAATGTCCAGTAATGTCCAGTAGTGTCCAGTAATGTCCAGTATTGTTCAGTAGTGTCCACTAATGTCCACTAATGTCCAGTAGTGTCCAGTAATGTCCAGTAGTGTCCACTAATGTCCAGTATTGTTCAGTAGTGTCCACTAATGTCCACTAATGTCCAGTAGTGTCCAGTAATGTCCAGTATTGTTCAGTATTGTCCAGTAATGTCCAGTAGTGTCCAGTAATGTCCAGTAGTGTCCCGTAGTGTCCAGTAGTGTCCAGTATTGTCCAGTATTGTTCAGTATTGTCCAGTAATGTCCAGTAGTGTCCAGTAATGTCCAGTAGTGTCCAGTAATGTCCAGTATTGTTCAGTAGTGTCCACTAATGTCCACTAATGTCCAGTAGTGTCCAGTAATGTCCAGTAGTGTCCACTAATGTCCAGTATTGTTCAGTAGTGTCCACTAATGTCCACTAATTTCCAGTAGTGTCCAGTAATGTCCAGTAATGTCCAGTAGTGTCCCGTAGTGTCCAGTAGTGTCCAGTATTGTCCAGTATTGTTCAGTATTGTCCAGTAATGTCCAGTAGTGTCCAGTAATGTCCAGTAGTGTCCAGTAATGTCCAGTATTGTTCAGTAGTGTCCACTAATGTCCACTAATGTCCAGTAGTGTCCAGTAATGTCCAGTAGTGTCCACTAATGTCCAGTATTGTTCAGTAGTGTCCACTAATGTCCACTAATGTCCAGTAGTGTCCAGTAGTGTCCAGTATTGTCCAGTATTTGTTCAGTAGTGTCCCGTAATGTCCAGTAGTGTCCAGTAATGTCCAGTAGTGTCCAGTAATGTCCAGTATTGTTCAGTAGTGTCCACTAATGTCCACTAATGTCCAGTAGTGTCCAGTAATGTCCAGTAGTGTCCACTAATGTCCAGTATTGTTCAGTAGTGTCCACTAATGTCCACTAATGTCCAGTAGTGTCCAGTAATGTCCAGTATTGTTCAGTATTGTCCAGTAATGTCCAGTAGTGTCCAGTAGTGTCCAGTAGTGTCCCGTAGTGTCCAGTAGTGTCCAGTATTGTCCAGTATTGTTCAGTATTGTCCAGTAATGTCCAGTAGTGTCCAGTAATGTCCAGTATTGTTCAGTATTGTCCAGTAATGTCCAGTAGTGTCCAGTATTGTCCAGTAATGTCCAGTAGTGTCCAGTAATGTCCAGTATTGTCCAGTATTGTTCAGTAGTGTCCACTAATGTCCAGTATTGTTCAGTATTGTCCAGTAATGTCCAGTAGTGTCCACTAATGTCCAGTATTGTTCAGTAGTGTCCACTAATGTCCACTAATGTCCAGTAGTGTCCACTAATGTCCAGTATTGTTCAGTAGTGTCCACTAATGTCCACTAATGTCCAGTAGTGTCCAGTAATGTCCAGTATTGTTCAGTATTGTCCAGTAATGTCCAGTAGTGTCCAGTAATGTCCAGTAATGTCCAGTAATGTCCAGTAATGTCCACTAATGTCCAGTAGTGTCCCGTAGTGTCCAGTAGTGTCCAGTAATGTCCAGTAATGTCCAGTAGTGTCCCGTAATGTCCAGTATTGTCCAGTAGTGTCCACTAATGTCCACTAATGTCCAGTAGTGTCCCGTAGTGTCCAGTAATGTCCAGTAATGTCCAGTAATGTCCAGTAATGTCCACTAATGTCCAGTAGTGTCCCGTAGTGTCCAGTAGTGTCCAGTAATGTCCAGTAATGTCCAGTAATGTCCAGTAATGTCCAGTAGTGTCCAGTAATGTCCAGTAGTGTCCCGCAGTGTCCAGTACTGTCCAGTAATGTCCAGTAATGTCCAGTATTGTCCAGTTTTGTTCAGTAGTGTCCAGTAATGTCCAGTAGTGTCCCGTAGTGTCCAGTAGTGTCCAGTAATGTCCAGTAATGTCCAGTATTGTCCAGTTTTGTTCAGTATTGTCCAGTAATGTCCAGTAGTGTCCAGTAGTGTCCAGTAGTGTCCAGTATTGTCCCGTAGTGTCCAGTAGTGTCCCGTAGTGTCCAGTAATGTCCAGTAGTGTCCCGCAGTGTCCAGTACTGTCCAGTACTGTCCAGTAGCGGTGACGTAGCTCCTGACGCGCTCTGTGTCGTCAGATCCTGCGGATTTGCACTCGCTACACGCCGGAGCAGGACACCATGACGTTCTCGGACGGCCTGACGCTGAACCGGACTCAGATGCACAACGCCGGCTTCGGCCCGCTGACCGACCTGGTGTTCGCCTTCGCCAACCAGCTGCTCCCTCTGGAGATGGACGACGCCGAGACGGGGCTCCTCAGCGCCATCTGCCTGCTGTGTGGAGGTACTGCGCCTCAACCAACGGCGCCAGCCGATTCTCAATCCAAAGAAATGATGTTTACAATATTGTACAAGAAATAAGAAACGTGTCAAAGGGAAAATGAACTAAATGAACTAGTTCAGACTTATTCTTAATGCAACAGCGCCTCCTAGTGGCAGGAGCAGAAACTGCTCCACATGAGTCCTTCCAGCAGGAATCATGTGATCAGGTGTGGACTGGTCACCTGATGAGCTCCGCCCACATCCAGGCTGATTGGCTCCGCCCACAGCCCAGCTGATTGGCTCCGCCCACAGCCCAGCTGATCTGCATTGTGTTGCTCTGGTCTTTTCCAGACGTTTCACTCGTCCAGTAAAAGAAACAAGAAGCAAATTAAACAGGAGAAAGAGAATATTATTCTCTCTTTATATTTATTTCCTTCCTTTATGTGATTCCATAGTTTCTAAATGTTCTGCAGTCAACAGATTCTCTAAACTGAATGAAAGTATAAACCTCGTCCTCTTTGTCCCCACTGAGACTCGAACCGTCTCTTTGTTCCACCGTTTCTAGTCTCAAGTTTTCAAAGTCTCGCTTTGAGAGTCGGCCTGCGTTTCCCCCGAGCGCCACCAGGGGGCGTCGGGGTGACGCGTTGCCATGTGTCTGCAGATCGCCAGGACCTGGAGGAGGCGGACAAGGTGGACGTGCTGCAGGAGCCGCTGCTGGAGGCGCTGAAGATCTACGTGAGGAAGAGGAGGCCCCACAAGCCCCACATGTTCCCCAAGATGCTGATGAAGATCACCGACCTGAGGAGCATCAGCGCTAAAGGTCAGGCGGCGACGCTCATGCTAACGTTCATGCTAACGCTCATGCTAACGCTCATGCTAACGCTCATGCTAACGCTCATGCTAACGCTCTGTCCCTGCAGGAGCCGAGCGGGTGATCACGCTGAAGATGGAGATCCCCGGCTCCATGCCGCCGCTCATCCAGGAGATGCTGGAGAACTCGGAGGGCCTGGAGAGCGGGGCGGCGGGCGGCCGGGCCGGCGGCGGCGGCGGCGGCGGCGGCGGTGGCGGTGGTGGCGGCGGCGGCGGCAGCGCCCCCCCCGGCAGCTGCAGTCCCAGCCTGTCCCCCAGCTCCGCCCAAAGCAGCCCCGCCACGCAGTCGCCATAGAAACACGGCCACGGGTTGGTTCCTCTGTTTGGAGGCGGAGCCTCGGAGGAGGAGGCGGAGCCTCAGAGGAGGAGGACCATTAAACTGCTGAACCCCGGAGCCTGGCAGAGCCGCCCTCCTCCCGCCCCCCCCCCCCCCAACTGGACGCCTCCCGACACGCCACGCCGTAAACACTGCCGAGGACCCCCCCACCCCCCCCCCCCCCCCCCCCCCCCCACTGTCTCCTCCACCGTGCTCCTCCTCCCGACTGACACACGGACGCCGAGAGCCGCTGGATGGAAAGGGGCGGGGCTCGGCGTGATGTGGGCGGGGCTCGGCGTGATGTGGGCGGGGCTCGGACGATAGAAACAGACTGACTTGACAAACACCAGACACTTTTCTCTAGTTGTCGTCCCCCGAGACAGACGGTGGGACTCGTCCTCACAGACCCTCCTCCTCAAAGACTCTGGGTCTTTTTCCCTCGCTTTTTTTTTTTTTTTATTTCAAAAAGCAGATTTCGTACAAAAGATATATAAATATATAGAGAAAAAACTAAGGAACTATTGTGACGGACATGTCGGGGACGGGACGGCCCGGTGGACACGAGGACACGTCCTCTCAAGCTGAGATTAGAAGTCGTCGTTCCTCCAGCGTCTGGATCGTTTCAGAGCCGCTTCACTTTCACCTTTGTACATTACTCTGATTCTGAAGGAGTGGATTGTTGGAATTTCTCTCCAGTACACACACACACACACACACACACACACACACACACACACACACACACACACACACACACACCCCAGGGAATCACGATATTACAGATGTTCATCATGGATGCGTTGATTCGTCAAAAATCACGCTTCTGCAGGATCCATCAATTCCCCATTCATTGTCTATGTGAACGGCGCCGACGCGCCGGAGCGGCGGTCCGAACCGGAGCGGCGGTCCGAACCGGAGCGGCGGTCCGAACCGGAGCGGAACGTTCCGGAAGCACCTGGAGCGGCAGAACGAGTTCCATAACGAGACGAATCGTTTCTCCTTCAGACTCAGAGACACTTTTCCTCCGACGCGTTTTGGTAAAAATCCGAGGAAAACGTTTCTCGGAGTTTCTCAGCAGATTCAGACGTCATTGTGCTTCCCAACACACACACACACACACACACACACACACACACACACACACACACACACACACAAACGTGCACAGAAAACAAGTCTCAATGAAAATCACCTCCTATTCCAGGTTGGATTTGTTTTCCTTTTTCCTTTGTTTTGTTTTCCTTCCAGAACAGAAGAACTGATTGTATGAACTTGTAAGATAAACGGTCACAGGTCCTTTCAAAAATCAAATTAATGAAGATTCATTATCAAGGTATATTTTAAGTAGCCTTTGAGTTTGTGTATATAAGCTGTATTCATTTCTTTAAAACTATGAAGAGTTTTAGGCTTCACCTGATTTTTTTTTTTTTTTTTTTTTAAGAATACCTTTTATGTGTTTTGTTTATAGGTTTGTGATTCAAGAAAAATACATTTTTGAGCACATTTAACTGAAGGAAGTACTTTTGTTTGTGTGTGCGACCGACCTTCACCGATCACTGGCTGTTCACGACGAGTCTCCACCATCGCCCCCTTTTATTTTGAAAACGTGTCGTCGATGTACAGTAGAACAAACAAACGAGAAAAAAAAAAAAAAGAAAGAGAAAGAAAAGAAGAACAAAACGTAAAGTAGCACTCCCGGCGGGGGCGGAGCCTATGTGGCCAGGTAGCAGGACGAGAAGGTGTCTAGTGAGGAGCGCTGGCGAGCGAGAGGCCGCGGGTCACGTGACCAGTTCAGGTGAGTGACATCACAGAGGGGGAGTGGTGTAAATACACTGTTCAGCACGGTGGTTGTCTGTCACCTGTCACCGGCTCTGTTCGTCACCTTGAATCCTCACCGACCCCCCCCCCCCACAACCCCCCCCCGACCCCCCTGACCCCCCTGACCCCCCCCCCCCCCCCTCCAGAAACCTGTGGTAGAGAAACAAAAGAAGCAATGTGACTTCCTCCCCGACCCGGAGCGACCTCATGCCCTGTGACTCACTTTACACCAGAACGCCTTCACTATGGACACGCGTCATGTAGACCTCCATTACTGTACACACTCTCACACACACACTCTCACACACACACACACACACACACACACACACACACACACACACACACACACACTCACACACACACACCAATGTCTCAGGAAGGAATCATTCTGTATGCTTGGCCTGTTCTTTGTCTTTGTCCTGTGCCCCCCCCTAACCCCTCACCCCCCCCCTCACACACACACACACACACACACCCCTCACCCCCCCCCCCCCCCCCCCGCAAAAAAGCTTCCAATCACAGATGCACATGTACACACTTCTGCTACTGAGCCCCTCGACTTTTTTATTTTTGTTTTTGTTTTCTCTCGCTCGCCTCGGTTGGCCTGGTAGACCAGAGACGCCGACGCTGAGCGCTGACTCATGATGCTGAGTCATGACCCTCATCGTGACACTCATATCGCTGAGTCTTGACTCTGAGTCGTGACTGTGAGTCGAGACGCTGAGTCGTGACTCTGAGTCGTAACGCTGAGTTGTGACTGAGTCGAGACTCTGAGTTGTGACGCTGAGTCGTGACTCTGAGTTGTGACTGAGTCGTGACTCTGAGTCATGACGCTGAGTTGTGACTGAGTCGAGACTCTGAGTTGTGACGCTGAGTTGTGACTGAGTCGTGACTCTGAGTCGTGACGCTGAGTTGTGACTGAGTCGAGACTCTGAGTTGTGACGCTGAGTCGGGACTCTGAGTCGGGACTCTGAGTCGGGATGCTGAGTCGTGACTGAGTCCTGACTCTGAGTCCTGACGCTCGTCGTGACTCTGAGTCGTGACGCAGCACAGGACGCCAGGTCGGAGAGTCTCTCCCAGTGCTTCATGTGTACTTTTCTTTTTTCTTTTCTTTTGTACGGTCAAAGCTGCTTTTCGTCGTTTGGGACTTGACGTGTCCAGAACAACGCACAACGTCTCCACAGCTAATCTGGAATAGCAACAGACACGCCGTCAAGTTTGAGAAGTTGTTGAATATGTTGCAATTTTGTCAAGATTATCAAACGACTTTGGAAAAAAAAACCACAAAATGATCCAAAAAAAAAAAAGAATAAAAAATAAAACCAACATTTAATAATGAGATGTGTTTGTGTTGTTTATGGTTTGGATGTTGAAGTAAATGTGCAGCGACTCAAAATCACGACGGTGAGTTTCAAACTTGAGTCTAAATATGAAATCGAATGTTTTCTCTGCGTTACACCTGAACATTCGTCATCGGACAAACAAATACTGACCAATTTACTCCCTTCAGGCTTCAACCATGAATGTTTAATTATTGCATGAACAGAAACATGTTTCACTGATGAAACGGAACAACTTTAGTCCGTTTCTGGAAATTTGTTCAGATTTTGGTGGAAGAAACGTCATAATTAGTTTTATTTACTGACCACTGGATTCTAACGTTCGTTGTTTTCACCAGAAGCTCACTGCTTCACTGGCGTCCATCAAGAAGGAAAAGAAAATCTGTTCTTCACGCCGTGATTTTAACACTAATGTCTTCAATAATAATTCCACGGAAGCACATTGCATTCACATGAAAAAATACAACTTTTATGTTTATGGAATTAATCACATAATTATCTCACAGTTATGAGATACAATAAATTATAATAATTTATGAGATACTGGATTTATGAGATACTGTTTTCTGAAAAAATACAAAATTGCCACTGTTTTTCTGAATTTATGAAAAAAAACAGTATCTCGTAAATTCCAATAAGCAGAGCCAATAGTTTTGTATTTAATTTTATCTCGTAATTCTGACATGATTATGTCACTGATTCAGAAAACACAGTTTACTTTTATTTTTTCATGTGAATGCAATACGCTTCCGTATAATGCTGATCTTAAAAATTAAAATAAAAATTTGCAGACCATATATGAAGAAAATACATATTTAAATGGCAGGACGCAGCAGAAGATGATATAAGGTGTTTTTCTTTGTGGAACAGTAAAACAGGTATTTCTGTATTTACTCAGAACTGACGGCCACTTGTAATACCACCGCGGGCCAGTAGGTGGTGCCATTGTTAACCCATCACATTGACTGGTTGAAGTCTGCAGTGACATTAATTCTGCTTGTTCCGCCTGTTTGATGGGCTTTTCTGGTCCACAGAGCAAAGAAACGTGCATTTGGACGTAAACGTGTGACCTTTGGCCCCTGCAGGGACCCGTCAGCCGGGAGGAGCTCCAGGCGGAACCCCGAGGCCCCAGACATGGATGGATGTTCCCAGAAATAACTAAATACTCAAGAATTGCAAGGCTCATTAAATCTGAGGCTGAAACAAATTAAATATTTGATCAAGTCACATCATCGGGACATTCAGATCAATCCTCTGTAGGGAAACAGATTAAAACTGCTTTTATATGTGCCTTTTTAAAAATATCAGACCATTTATGTCTGCGGGAAAAGTCCGATATTTGAACTCGATACGCGGATGTGACTGACTTCAAACTCAATTCTAAAACTGCAACACGTCACTATTTAACTCTATTGATTAAACGTTTATAAACTCCGCTCAAGTACAGCGCGTGATCGAGTTCTGGAAAACTCAATGGAAAATGTGAAGATTAGTTAAAGAAATCAATAATTGATCACAGAAAAAGAAAAAAACCAACTCATTCTAAAGTTCGCGCCCGGTAAACAGCGTCCCTCGTTATAAGCCCCGCCCACACGTGTCCCAGGCCCCGCCTTTTACCGGCTCTCAGCCAATCAAACTCCTTCGCGCGGAATTTCAAATATTTTTAAACCACGATCGCGTCGCCGCGGTGAAATCCTTCCGCCTGGATTGTAAACAAAATAGTTCCCGTCGCGGAAATGAAAGATTTTCGCCTTTAATTCGTCCAAATCTCGTAACGCGGTCAAACCGGATGAACAAATAACCGCCACACGAATCTAGAGTCTATTTTAGAAGGTGAGCGGGTTTTTATTTCCCCCGTGTGAGCAGGTGGGCGGAGGGATACCAGCGCACCGCGGCTCCCCGGCGGTGCCCGCGGCCGCACGAGACTCCAGTTTACGATCCGTTCGGTTCGCCGTCGCGTTTAAAGCTCGGTTGTTTTAACTGCGATGAAAATACCGTGAGTTTTATTCCTCATTTCGTCTCCGTCGCTGTTTATGGATCCGCAGACGTTCGCGCGCATTTGAACGGACTTTCAGGTGAGAAAAGGAGGAGAAACGTGTTTATTTCTGTGTTTTATTTCGCCCGTCGACTTTTGACGTTCAACACGCGATGGACGATTTTTATTTTCCTCTTCAGTCTAAACGACAAGAATTTAAATGTTTTACCTTCAATTGAAGTCACTGAATCATTATACTTTTTAAACTTCGTACTCTTTACGACTGTACCTACTGTATGAACTTCGTTTATAAAGTACACACGTTCAGTAATATTTCTTTATAGAAGTATAAAGGTAGAAGTCAATTATTATTTCATTCTACTGTATGATGACAATTAGATTAGATTAAACTTTATTGTCATTACAAATGTAACGAAATGCAGTTTAGCGTCTCACCAGAAGTGCAACATCCCAAGTATCAGATATTATAGTCACATATATGAATAATAAATAAATAGGGAACAGTGTGGAGTTGCTATTGCTAGAGGTTATATTGACATTATAGTACATTTAATGCACCATTAACGGGGTGAGAAGAATATTCTGATAGCGAGTTGAGTAACGTCACACGTGGGAGAAGCTGAAACCTCGTGGGAAAGGTAAGGTAAGGTAAGGTAAAGAAAGGTAAGGCAAGTCTTTATTGATCTCACAAAGGAGAAATGTACTTGTTACATTCTGCTCTTAACCCTTAGACGCACACGTGGCTCAAAAACGACCCCAGGGGTTGTTATTCTTCAACATCTTTAAAATGAAAAGTTGTCATATATTCATATTCCAGGTATTCCTCATAAAACATGTTTGTGACGTGATTCCATTTGCATTTTTATTTATTTTTTCATTAATTTGAAGAAATTACAGTTTTTGTATCATGACCCCACTGTTCCACAAGTGGGGTCAAAAATGACCCCAAGCACTTCCTCTGGAATCTTCTATGAAACTTAATTATTAACAACTCTGACAGTCCTACTTACACATCATAGAAGATTCCAGAGGAACAGTGGGGTCATGATACAAAAACTGTAATTTCTTCAAATTAATGAAAAAATAAATAAAAATGCAAATGGAATCACGTCACAAACATGTTTTATGAGGAATACCTGGAATATGAAAATATTGCAACTCTTTGTTTTAAAGATTTTGAAGAATAACAACCCAGTATATTGCCAAAACGCATTGATTTGAATTGGGGTGATTTTTGACCTCACGTGTGGACGAGTGTAGGAACTGGTAGGTTGTGGGAGGAACTGGTAGGTTGTGGGAGGAACTGGTAGGTTCTGGGAGGAACTGGTAGGTTGTGGGAGGAACTGGTAGGTTGTGGGAGGAACTGGTAGGTTCTGGGAGGAACTGGTAGGTTGTGGTAGGAACTGGTAGGTTCTGGGAGGAACTGGTAGGTTGTGGTAGGAACTGGTAGGTTGTGGTAGGAACTGGTAGGTTGTGGTAGGAACTGGTAGGTTGTGGTAGGAACTGGTAGGTTGTGGGAGGAACTGGTAGGTTGTGGTAGGAACTGGTAGGTTGTGGGAGGAACTGGTAGGTTGTGGGAGGAACTGGTAGGTTGTGGGAGGAACTGGGAGGAACTGGTAGGTTGTGGGAGGAACTGGTAGGTTGTGGGAGGAACTGGTAGGTTGTGGTAGGAACTGGTAGGTTGTGGGAGGAACTGGTAGGTTCTGGGAGGAACTGGTAGGTTGTGGGAGGAACTGGTAGGTTGTGGGAGGAACTGGTAGGTTGTGGTAGGAACTGGTAGGTTCTGGGAGGAACTGGCAGGTTCTGGTAGGTTGTGGGAGGAACTGGTAGGTTGTGGGAGGAACTGGCAGGTTCTGGTAGGTTGTGGGAGGAACTGGTAGGTTCTGGCAGGTTGTGCATCCAAGGGTTAAGGACACTCATGAGTAGGAAAGACAAGAAATGTGCAAAGAATAGAGGAATCTTATATACAGTGACTATCAAAAACTTTAAGGGCCAAAAGTATTTACAGTAGAAAGTAATGAGAAGTAAAATAAGATAAAAATCACAGACTATAATAAAGTATAATAAGTTCTAAGGGGATCAAAGTAAACAGTAAGATGAAATACAAGGAAATTAAACTATGATGGGGGGCAAAGTGTAGAATAAAGTAAACAATAATACCAGTGTTGGCAGTGCAGGTTCCGTCCTAAGTGGTCGATTAGTGACGTAGATGCAGTGACGTAGATGCAGGGTTATTGCACGTAGTATTGCATGTTACTTTACAGTCTTGTCTTGTTGTACAGTCTAGAAAAACTCCAGATTAATAATTCAAACGGTTATAAACTTAGAAAACAAATGTCACGAAATAGTTTTAGTCCCTTGGAACGCCAGATTACTGCAAAGTAAAGTCTTTAACACAACACTTTAACGAGCTTCGGTCCTTGTTAAGAAGTAAACTAACTTGGTTGATGGTTGATCTGCAGGTAAACAGGTAAGATGCCTCTGCGGGGGAAGATCGTGGTGATCAAGAGGAGCGGAGGCGACGGAACCGAGTTTCCTCTGACGGACTCCTGCTTGTTCGGGAGGTGAGATTACATCTGAACACATTAAACTTCATAATCTGCTGTCGGTGGAGGTTTTTAACGTCTCAGACCAGGAAACTTCCAGACCGGCGCTTCTACAGATAAACTCTATTCTGTGTTGATCTGGAGGTGAAGTCTTCCTCCGAGTCATAAATACTTATATTAGGCAGCAGATTGACAGTAAATGTTAATAATAACAAGCTCCAATAAAACACTATTATCTCATCAGGCTTTTCCATTAAACTCTAGATTTTATTTGTTTTATTACCTTTATCCTAATAACGTTTTACTTTATGTAAACTTGTGCTTGTGTTTCTTAAATGTCCTTGTTTTATTGGGTTTCCTTGTAAATCACAGGATCGTCTGAACGCTGCGACAGAAATACATTTACTTTGCTTTAAAAAGAATATATTGCTTTGTGTTAAATACCGTTTTATCAGTCCAACAATCGATTCACACGTTCTTATTACTTCCCACCATGACCTTGGAGAAATTAAAATGTTCTATGATGTACAAACTAAACCTCCGTCACATGTTTAACGATAAATATTTAAAGCTTATCTTGATTTTTTTTATACGTGTAGTTTTGTGTAACTTTCATTTGAAACCAAAAACACTTAAAATGTGGTTTGATTCAGTGCTGACATCTTGACATGAAACTTGTTTTAACCAGCTTGATATTTCATTTCTTCTTCCAATATGAATTATTAATATTGTGTTTGGACTGATTCACTCCTGATCAGTTGATTTATTAGGCTCCATGTCTGCTCCGGGGCTTATTGACAGCAAAATCATCGACAACAGACCAGAGAATTGTAGGAGTCAGACGTTGGCGTCGGTTGTTCTAACCCCTGATATTTCATAAAGCGACGGCGACATTAGGTCCTGTAGTTCCTCTTGTCGTCCTGTAGTTCCTCTTGTAGTTCCTCTTGTAGTTCCTCTTGTAGTTCCTCTTGTAGTTCCTCTTGTAGTTCCTCTTGTCGTCCTGTAGTTCCTCTTGTAGTTCCTCTTGTAGTTCCTCTTGTAGTTCCTCTTGTAGTTCCTCTTGTAGTTCCTCTTGTCGTCCTGTAGTTCCTCTTGTAGTTCCTCTTGTAGTTCCTCTTGTAGTTCCTCTTGTAGTTCCTCTTGTCGTCCTGTAGTTCCTCTTGTCGTTCCTCTTGTAGTTCCTCTTGTCGTCCTGTAGTTCCTCTTGTCGTTCCTCTTGTAGTTCCTCTTGTAGTTCCCCTTGTCGTCCTGTAGTTCCTCTTGTAGTTCCTCTTGTCGTCCTGTAGTTCCTCTTGTCGTCCTGTAGTTCCTCTTGTCGTTCCTCTTGTCGTTCCTCTTGTAGTTCCTCTTGTAGTTCCTCTTGTCGTCCTGTAGTTCCTCTTGTCGTTCCTCTTGTCGTTCCTCTTGTAGTTCCTCTTGTAGTTCCTCTTGTCGTTCCTCTTGTCGTTCCTCTTGTAGTTCCTCTTGTAGTTCCTCTTGTAGTTCCTCTTGTCGTCCTGTAGTTCCTCTTGTAGTTCCTCTTGTCGTTCCTCTTGTCGTTCCTCTTGTAGTTCCTCTTGTAGTTCCTCTTGTCGTCCTGTAGTTCCTCTTGTAGTTCCTCTTGTCGTCCTGTAGTTCCTCTTGTCGTTCCTCTTGTAGTTCCTCTTGTCGTTCCTCTTGTAGTTCCTCTTGTCGTCCTGTAGTTCCTCTTGTCGTTCCTCTTGTCGTTCCTCTTGTAGTTCCTCTTGTCGTTCCTCTTGTAGTTCCTCTTGTCGTCCTGTAGTTCCTCTTGTCGTTCCTCTTGTCGTTCCTCTTGTCGTTCCTCTTGTCGTTCCTCTTGTCGTTCCTCTTGTCGTTCCTCTTGTCGTCCTGTAGTTCCTCTTGTAGTTCCTCTTGTAGTTCCTCTTGTAGTTCCTCTTGTCGTCCTGTAGTTCCTCTTGTAGTTCCTCTTGTCGTTGCCTAATTCTGTGTCTGTTGACGCTGTGGCGTTCCAGGAAACCCGACTGCGACATTCGTATTCAGCTTCCTCAAGTTTCCAAGGAGCACTGCAGGATCGACCTGAACGAGAATAAAGAGGTGAGACTGTTCAAACTGTTGGCCGACGGCGGGGCGAGATCAGGGCGTTTCTGATTTTTATTATTATTATTATTTATTTGAGCAGTAAACATTCTGCTCAGAAGCAGTGGGGCTGAAGCAAGAAGCTTCTGAGCTCCACCCACAAACTCACAGCAACAAAAAGTCCATTCCACACTAGAATAGAAGGAACAAAACGTCAACAACAACAAAACAGTATCAAAAAAGAACCTCCCACATTTCAAACGACCATATCGACACGGACCAAACCTACAACACACACACACACACACACACGTACGTTGATCCTACTTCTCCTGGTGGCGATGCATTTCTTCTTCTCTGTATGTTTCAAAAATCTTTTGTTTGTGTTTGTATTCTCTGTCATGGAGACGTGACGTCGTGACTCAGTGTCGTTCAGCAGCTTCAGGAAACAGCAGAGATCTGCAGCTTTTCTCTGGATGGGTTTGAACCTCGGAGCCGATGAAGCTGTCAGAGTAGAGAACTTTAGGATTCCTCCCCGGGGGGGGGGAACACACAGACTTACAACAGCTCAAGGTAAAAAGGTGCAGAACTTATACAGTTAAGGAATTCAAATATGTAAACATGTAAAAATCTAAACAAGAGCAAAAAAAATAGAATATGTAAAAATAACAAAAAGAGAAAAATCCTCTAAAAAAAAAAAAAGAGTAACTTGCCAGGATTGCTCTACACAGTGTAGGGAGGTGAAGAGCTGTACTCAGTGCAGGTGTAAGGTACATGTAGGACGTTTACAGTGAGTTAAATGAGGTTTTAATGGAGCGAAGGAGGAGCAGCCGACTGCATTTCATGGTCAATCCTCTGGACTTCCCATGAAACTACTGGACGTCGGTTCAGACTTGATCTTTTACCAAACGGTTCCTAGAGAAGGTCGGAGGAGAGCGACTGATTCCCTCTGAAGGCCGAAATGAAAGATTGTGACTTGGACTGAGAGCCGAGACGCGAATGAACTGGAATGACGTTCAGTGAGAATTCCCCTCAAAACAATCTTACCTTGTTTTATAGAGAAGTCGACCAGCAATGTAAGATCAATGTGATCGTTTGAGACGCTATGAAGCCAAAACAAGAGTCATTTTCATGGTATTTCCTGGAGCTGCTTCACTTCCTGTTCACATTCAGACTCGCGTCCCGTTTTACGTTCCAACTGGGAAGATTTTAGATTTTGCGTCTTCGTCTCTGGAAGGTTCCACCTCGGAAGCACTTTTCTGAAAAGACGTGTCGTTTAAACAAGCAGCCAAAACGTGACCAGTTGTTTTTAAATGTATTATTGTCATCACGTGCTAAAGACGTCGTTCTTCTTCACGCTCCGGCTCCTTTCTGCTCCAGCAGGTTTGATTGATGGTCTTCATGCTGGGTTTTCTTTTCTTTTCCTCTTCCAGGTGATTTTGACTAATCTGAGCTCGGTGAACCCGACCCAGGTGAACGGCCAGGTTCTGCTCCAGGCGGAACGCTTGAAGCACGGAGATGTAATCACTGTTATTGATCGCTCTTTCAGGTGAGTTCTGGGGGAGCCAGAACAAAACTGCTCCACCACCTGGACTCCATTACATTGATGCTTATATTCTATCATATATCTCATATGGCATGTACATATACATATATTTATACATGTGCAAGTACACTATTGCCATTGGTATTATTATTATTACTTGTATATATATATATATAGTCATTGTTATTTTATTGCTACCATTATTAGTAGTACTATACACGAGTATTATACACTATTCCACATTGTTATTATGTGTATTATAGTTATTATTATTCTATAATGCCTACTTCTAATGGCTCTGCCACTGAACCTTACTATTTATTGATCTCGTCTTATTTCTAAGTGCCCATGTTCCGTTCTGTGTTTTACTTTATGTCTTGTACCCAGATTTTTTTATATTTTTATTGTATTTCATAATATTGGTGTGTACCAGATTGCAGTGTGACGGCTGAATATAACATCTGGTTTCCTGTGCCCCTGGTTCAGGTTCGAGTACCCCCCAGCAGCCACGCCCAAGAAGAGGCCGTCCAGAGGAGGCGCACACGACACTCTGAAAGTAACGACCTTCATGTTTTAACAGTGGTTTACTCCTCTGACGTTGGTTCTTGTTCTGCATGGTGTCAACGTCCACGTGTCCTTTGTCCAGGTTCTGCAGGACCAGCAAGTGGGAGACAAAGCAGAGAAGAGACTCTCTGAAGTGTCCACAGGTGAGACCGGAGCTGTTCAATGGACGTTGCTGGAATTCAAATCAAACTATATGATTTTCAGGAATCACAGCAACATTGATCATGTGAAAATCACAACTGGTGGAGTTAGCATAAAAAGAGTGAAGGAAGTTGAGTTTCTAGGTGTTGTAGACGAAAAGTTAAATTTGAAAGCTCATATTGATTATGTAAAAAGAAAAATCAGCATTTTATATAAAGTCAGAGATTTGTTTGATTGTAGTCTGTGGAATCTGCTTCATTCCTCAATGATTCTCCTTATTTCATTACTGTGCTGAAGTCTGGGTCATACTTCTACCAGTACCACTAGTACTTCTACCAGTACCACTAATACTTCTACCAGTACCACTAATACTTCTACCAGGACCACTAATACTTCTACCAGGACCACTAGTACTTCTACCAGGACCACTAATACTTCTACCAGTACCACTAGTACTTCTACCAGGACCACTAGTACTTCTACCAGGACCACTAATACTTCTACCAGGACCACTAGTACTTCTACCAGGACCACTAATACTTCTACCAGTACCACTAGTACTTCTACCAGGACCACTAATACTTCCACCAGGACCACTAGTACTTCTACCAGGACCACTAGTACTTCTACCAGGACCACTAGTACTTCTACCAGGACCACTAGTACTTCTACCAGTACCACTAATACTTCCACCAGGACCACTAATACTTCCACCAGGACCACTAATACTTCTACCAGGACCACTAATACTTCTACCAGGACCACTAATACTTCTACCAGGACCACTAATACTTCCACCAGGACCACTAATACTTCCACCAGTACCACTAATACTAATACTTCCACCAGTACCACTAATACTAATACTTCCACCAGGACCACTAATACTAATACTTCTACCAGTACCACTAGTACTTCTACCAGGACCACTAATACTTCCACCAGGACCACTAATACTTCCACCAGGACCACTAATACTTCCACCAGGACCACTAATACTTCCACCAGGACCACTAATACTTCCACCAGGACCACTAATACTTCCACCAGGACCACTAATACTTCTACCAGGACCACTAATACTTCTACCAGAAGTATGACCCAGACTTCAGCATTGTGAAATAACATGAACGAATAAATAAATAAATTCTTAATATCGATAGTTAATTAAAGTACAAACCCATTGATGTCGGTGAAGGTCCAGAAATAGTTTCAGTGTTCCACACAGGCAGTAACCGTTCTACCCGTTCTACCCGTTCTACCCGTTCTACCCGTCTCCAGACCCCCTGAAGGATGGAACCAACATCCAGCCGTCTCTGGACAAAACCGCGTCGGAGTCCCAAGATGGCGGCGGCTCCCGACAGAGGGAGAGCTCGCCGTTCAACGACCTGTATCAGCTGATCAAACAGTCTCTGGACGTCAAGACTCCCCGGAAGTCCTCCGTCAGTCTGCTGCAGACGCCCTCCAGGTTCTGCACCCCGAAGCCCGCCTCCGTCGGGCCGGCCTCCGTCAGGAAGGACGGCGCTCCGGCGGAGGGCGGCGAGACGCCGCAGCCCGCGAAGCAGAAGAGGGCGTCCTCCCTGGCCCCGCCCCCCGAGCCGGCCGGAGCCACGGACCAGGCGGCGGCGGCGCCGCCTCGGCGGAGGAGCGGCGCCGCTCCTGACGGGGTCGCCGTGAGTCAGGCTGTGGAGCAAATCGCTCAAGCGCCCAAGTCACCTGCGAGGAGGCGGAGCAAAGAAGCCACGGCGACAGAAGATCAGGCAAAGCCGCTTCGGACGGCGTCGCCAAGAATCGCCACCAAAGGTTTTCCTCTTTTCAATCCGTCAGAATTCAGCAAAGTTTCATTAGACACGACTTCCTGAGCCCAACGGTGGTTTGTTCCAGGAAAAGAAGCGGCGAAGAAGCGCGGGAGCGGCGAGCCTGGAAAAGAAGCGGCGAAGAAGCGCGGGAGCGGCGAGCCTGGCCCCGACCTGAAGAGGAAGAGGGTTTCTTTCGGAGGCCAGCTGAGTCCGGAGCTGTTCGACAAGCGTCTGCCTCCCGACTCTCCGCTCCGCCGAGGAGCTGCTCCGAGGAGAAGCCTGTCGCTGCTCAGGCCCAAACGCTCCCTCCTCCGGCGAGCCTCCGTCATCGGCTTGATCAAGGTAGACCACGCTCTCGCTGGCCGCCTTGCTTTGTCGTCTGCTTTTACTCCAACGTGTCTGCCTGGTTGTTTTCACAGGAGAGTCCCGGGAAAACCACAAAGTCGTCAGCTGCCAAGGCGGCGTCGCCCAAAACTCGAGAAGAACCCGAGAAGAAAGGAAAGAAGTCGAACTCGCCGAAATCTGCATCTTCCTCTCCCAAGGCGGCAACTCCAGCGAAGAGGTCGCCAAAAGCTGCAACTCCAGCGAAGAGGTCGCCAAAAGCTGCAACTCCAGCGAAGAGGTCGCCAAAAGCTGCAACTCCAGCGAAGAGGTCGCCAAAAGCTGCAACTCCAGCGAAGAGGTCACCAAAAGCTGCAACTCCAGCGAAGAGGTCGCCAAAAGCTGCAACTCCAGCGAAGAGGTCGCCAAAAGCTGCAACTCCAGTGAAGAGGTCGCCAAAAGCTGCAACTCCAGTGAAGAGGTCGCCAAAAGCTGCAACTCCAGCGAAGAGGTCACCAAAAGCTGCAACTCCAGCGAAGAGGTCACCAAAAGCTGCAACTCCAGTGAAGAGGTCACCAAAATCTGCATCTTCCTCTCCAAAAGCTGCAACTCCAGCAACAAAATCCCCCAAACCTGCATCTTCCTCTCCTAAAGTTGCAACTCCAGCAACAAAATCTGCCTCTTCCTCTCCCAAGGCAGCAACTCCATCAAAGAAATCCCTCAAATCTGCAACTCCATCAACCAAATCGTCCTCCTGGTGTCCCAGGGCAGCGTCTCCTGGAGGCCGGTCCCCTGCAGGCGGGACACCGGCCAGAGACCAAGGCGTCCCCACGCCGGCGGTCCGGGGACGTTTCTCTGTGTCCCGCATCGCCACGCCGTCACCGGTTGCCGAGTCGGACGCCGTCGCCGCCACCCCGAAGCTGCGTTTGAAGAGGAAGAGCATGAAGAGCACCTCGAAGAAGACCAGCGTCTCCAAGAGCGCCGTCAAAGGGATGCAGAGGCGAAGTGGAATTTCACGAGCGTCTCTGAAGGGTGCGTGAACTTCTGACGGCGTTTCCTCTTTACGTTTAACTTCCGGGTCTCTGACGACATAACAAGTTCTTGTTCTGGTACTTTTCTCGGTCAGAGTCTCTGTTTCGGGGTTCTGGAGGGGGAGTCCCAGCATGATCACAATACTTTGGGTTCTTTCTCCTCTACAGTTTCAAACTGCTGGGCCGACATCGTGAAGTTTGGGAAGCCGAAGACTCAGGTTGTTGCTCAGCCACATGTAAAGCTCGTTCAGAAGACGGTGAAGAAGACGACGTCTGGTCCTCGGCAAAAAGTACGATTTAGAAAAGTCACACAGCTCGTTGGTATCGTCACATTGACTCTTTTTAAAATTCATAAGCTCTCAGACCACGGACGGGCTTATTTCAGCAGGACGGACCAGCAGTGGTTGACCAGTACTGATGACCAGCACTGATGACCAGTACTGACCAGCAGTGGTTGACCAGTACTGACCAGAAGTGGTTGACCAGTGCTGACGACCAGCAGAGGTTGACCAGTACTGACGACCAGCAGAGGTTGACCAGTACTGACCACCAGCAGTGGTTGACCAGTACTGACGACCAGCAGTGGTTGACCAGTACTGACGACCAGCAGTACTAACGACCAGTACTGACGACCAGCAGTGGTTGACCAGTACTGACGACCAGCAGTGGTTGACCAGTACTAATGACCAGCAGTGGTTGACCAGTACTGACGACCAGCAGTACTAACGACCAGTACTGACGACCAGCAGTGGTTGACCAGTGCTGACGACCAGCAGAGGTTGACCAGTACTGACGACCAGCAGTGGTTGACCAGTGCTGACGACCAGCAGTGGTTGACCAGTGCTGACGACCAGCAGAGGTTGACCAGTGCTGACGACCAGCAGAGGTTGACCAGTACTGACGACCAGCACTGGTTGACCAGTACTGACGACCAGCAGAGGTTGACCAGTGCTGACGACCAGCAGAGGTTGACCAGTACTGACGACCAGCACTGGTTGACCAGTACTGACGACCAGCAGAGGTTGACCAGTACTGACGACCAGCACTGGTTGACCAGTACTGACGACCAGCAGAGGTTGACCAGTACTGAAGACCAGCAGTGGTTGACCAGTACTGACGACCAGCAGAGGTTGACCAGTACTGACGACCAGCAGTGGTTGACCAGTGCTGACGACCAGCAGAGGTTGACCAGTACTGACGACCAGCACTGGTTGACCAGTACTGACGACCAGCGGTGGTTGACCAGAGAAGTATGGTCTCTCCTCAGACGCCGGCGAGGAAGCTGCAGGGCCACGTGAGCACCGGACACGCCGACTCGCCCGCCACCATCGTCGTGGGTCGAGCTCACAAGCGAGCGCTGAACCCTGCGCCCGGCGCGGCGCCGAGGGTGATCACCAACATCGCCCTCTTCAGGAGGAACACGAGGATGGACGAGGACTTGTCGGGTACCTTCTTGAAGCCGCCTCGCACTTCGCCTCTCGTCCAGCGTCGGTTCCGTGACCGTTTTCTTTGCGCTCTGCGTTTCCAGGCATTTCTGAGATGTTCCAAACCCCCGTGAGCCGGAGGAGGTCCGTGGGCGTGGCGACGCCGGCCGGTCCGGCTGCGGTCGAGCCGTCGCTGCTCAACACGCCGGAGGAACCAGGTGACGCCGGCGTTTGGTTTTGTTGTCGGAGTTAATTCCCGCCGGGAGAAAAACGAGCACCGGGTGAAAGACGGCGTCTCTTCCAGGTGAGATGGCGGTGTCTCCTCTCAACGTGGCGGCGGCGCTGAAGGGTCGGCGCTACAACAGTGAGGCCGTCCAGCGGCTGCTGAACGGAGGTGAAGAGTCGGGCTTCGTCGGGGACGCCTCGGCTTTGCAGACTGAATCTGAAGCCGTGACGACGCCCCAGCAGAAGCCTGGAGTGAAGAGGCTCCTGAAGACCCCCAGGCAGAAGGCCCAGGAGGTGGAGGGTCTCTCTGCCGTGAAGAGGCTCCTGAAGACCCCCAGGCAGAAGGCCCAGGAGGTGGAGGGTCTCTCTGCCGTGAAGAGGATCCTGAAGACCCCCAGGCAGAAGGCCCAGCCTGTCGAGGACCTCCGAGGGAACCTCCTGAGAACCCCCAGACAGGAGCCTGAGCAGGACGACTGCCTCTCCGCAGTGAAGAGCGTTTTTAAAACTCCCCAACAGGAAGTTGGCCTCCAGCTGAAGACGTCTGACCTTCTGGAAACGCCGTCAACCACGAGAGTCTGTCGGGACCCGACCGAGGCGACGGAGACGGAGACGGAGGTCTCTGAGGAGCGTCTCCCGGAGACCCGGAGGAAGACGACGGCGCCAAGAGAGAAAGCTGCTCCAGTGGAAGACATGGTTGGAGTGAAGAGGGTCCTGAGAACGCCCAAGGTCAAAGGTCAGCCGGTGGAAGACGACTTTGGAATCGAGAGGTTGATGAGATCGCCGAGGCTGAGAGGAAACGGTCCAGTGGAAGACTGCCGGGGCCTGACGGAGCCGATGGAGCAGCAGGAGACGGAGCAGGTGAGGATCCGTCCACAAAGTCACGTTCTGTGACTGGATTTTAATCCAAGGAATCAGATTGACGCTCCAGTTTCTGGCTGGAAGAGCGAGTGACACTTTAAATGACTTTCTTCTGGCAGGAGGACCAGGAGTCTGTCCCGGGTGGAGCTGACGTAGTCCAAGGTGGGTAGATTCTCATCAGTTTCATCGTCCCGTTGAGTCGGAGTGTCTGTTAATGTGTCGTCTCTCACAGACCTGGACTTCACACCACCAGGTGACGGGTCGTCTGACGCTCCTGGGTCCAAACTGGACGCCATGAAAGGTTCGTCAGAAATACGCTTTTCTTCTCTGCTGCGAGTTTCTGTGGTTTATCAGCTGAACACCTGTTTTTATGTTGACAGCTGCTGACCAACATGAAGCTCTGCAAAGTGTTCCAGATGTTCCTGATGTTCCTGCAGCAGCTGCTGAACACAAACTCCTCCAGCAGCCAAACATCAGCCAGGATCTCACTGCTCAAGTAGAAACCACTGCAGAGGGGGAGGTCCCTGCAGAGGTGGAGGTCCCTGCGGAGGTGGAGGTCCCTGCAGAGGTGGAGGTCCCTGCAGAGGTGGAGGTCCCTGCGGAGGTGGAGGTCCCTGCGGAGGTGGAGGTCCCTGCGGAGGTGGAGGTCCCAGCAGAGGTGGAGGTCCCTGCGGAGGTGGAGGTCCCAGCCGAGGTGGAGGTCCCAGCCGAGGTGGAGGTCCCTGCCGAGGTGGAGGTCCCTGCTGAGGTGGAGGTCCCAGCGGAGGTGGAGGTCCCTGCTCAGGAGGAAAGCGCTCAGGGAACAAGTCCTGCAGCTCCAGTCAGAGGAAGACGAGGGAGGAAGGCTGCAGCTGCAGCGCCCCCTGCTGGGAGGCAGGTGAAGAGAGGCAGGAGCACAAAAGGTGGAGGCGTCCAGGTGGAGGAACATCCTGAGGGTGAAGCAGCAGTGAGACCCAGGAGAGGAAGGAGAGTTCCTGCAGAGGAGGAAGTAGTTCCTGCTGGAGCTCCACCCACTGACCTCCACCTCCTCCACCCTCCTCCTGAGAAGCTCAAACCCAGGAGAGGGAGGAGAGCTGAGCTCCCTGAGGGGGCGGAGCCAGAGCAGCAGGACGCCGCCCCGGCTCAGCTGGATGAAGGTGAGAACTTCATTCTGTGGTTTCAAACTGAAGAAGTTCCGCGTCGTCGGACTGAAGGAAGAAGTTTAACGTGACGAGGATTTAAAGTCCAGACGAGATCAGAACGTCTGCAGGAGGAGAGACGAAGGACGGGGGGCGGAGCTTCAGCAAGGAACTCCACTTTATCCTCCATGAAGCCTCTTTGTCTCTCTCTCTCTCTCTCTCTGTCTCTCTCTCTCTCTCTCTCTCTGTCTCGCTTTCTCCCTCTCTCTCTCTCTCTGTCTCTCTCTCTTTGTCTCTCCGTCTCTCTCTCTCTCTCTCCAACATGAGCACAGCGCCACACGCTGGTACACCAGAATACTACCGAGTGGAAAACCCGCCTCTACAAAATAAAGTTCCCCACTGTGGTGATCAGTGACTGTGAGGAACTTTATTTTGTAGAGAGGAAGTAGTTTTGTTGCCGATGGAGAGATGAGAGAAAAGAAGAGTGTTGTGAGACGTGTGTTGGACTGGAGGACAAAGTGAAGCTCCGCCTCCTACATTTTATTTTGGAACAATTCATTGAAGTATTTATGTTAAAGTATCTACCTCTTATTGTACTTTATTATTTATTGTTTTCAAAAGATTGAGTGCAGCAACACTTTAGTTTTTACTATTACATTACAAGATGTTTCTATGTTTAACAGGAGTCTTTTTATTTTAAACATGTTCAATAATTGTTGTTTCAAATTCTAAGACAGAATCGTGATTTCAATATTGACCAATTTAATCCAGATGATTTTTCCAGAACCAAGCGGTTCTACTGTCACATGTTTAAACAAGAACAAAGGTTTTTAAATTCGTTAAGACAAAGTGACTAAAGTGCTCGTCTCTGTTCAGACGCTGATTTAACTGTTTCAGGACTGAACTGTTTGATCAACGTGTTTTTGTTTTTCCCTCTAGAACCAAATCCAGACGAGTCGCAGGCAGAATGTGAGGGAATCAAACCGTCAGAGGCTCCGAGGAAATCTGTCCGGGGACGGAGAGGAAGAGAGGTGGAGGCTGGAGAGAAGGTGGAGGCGCCGGTGAGAGGAAGACGAGGGAGGAGGGCTGCAGCTGCAGCGCCTCCTGCTGAGGTGGAGGTCCCTGAGGAGGTGGAGGTCCCAGCAGAGGTGGAGGTCCCAGCGGAGGTGGAGGTCCCTGAGGAGGTGGAGGTCCCAGCGGAGGTGGAGGTCCCTGAGGAGGTGGAGGTCCCAGCGGAGGTGGAGGTTCCTGAGGAGGTGGAGGTCCCTGCTGAGGTGGAGGTCCCAGCGGAGGTGGAGGTTCCTGAGGAGGTGGAGGTCCCTGCTCAGGAGGAAAGCGCTCAGGGAACAAGTCCTGCAGCTCCAGTCAGAGGAAGACGAGGGAGGAAGGCTGCAGCTGCAGCGCCCCCTGCTGGGAGGCAGGTGAAGAGAGGCAGGAGCACAAAAGGTGGAGGCGTCCAGGTGGAGGAACATCCTGAGGGTGAAGCAGCAGTGAGACCCAGGAGAGGAAGGAGAGTTCCTGCTGGAGCTCCACCCACTGACCTCCACCTCCTCCACCCTCCTCCTGAGAAGCTCAAACCCAGGAGAGGGAGGAGAGCTGAGCTCCCTGAGGGGGCGGAGCCAGAGCAGCAGGACGCCGCCCCGGCTCAGCTGGTTGAAGGTGAGAACTTCTGCTGTTGGTTTGAACTTTGTTGAGTTCTAGATGATCTGCAGGTTTTAACACCCTGTGAGTTGTAACATTCGGCCATGTTGGTGTTTCTCCTCTTGTTGCAGAAGCGGCGCCGAACCAAGACGGCGAGACGCTGGAAGAGCCGCGAGCTGAAGAAGCTCCGAGGAAGTGGGTCCGGGGCAGGAGAGGAGAAGAGGAGGAGGCTGAAGAGAAGCAGGAGGTCAGAGGAAGACGAGGGAGGAAGGCTGAGGCTGCAGCGCCCCCTGCTGGGCGCCAGCTGAAGAGAGGCCGGACTCAGGACAACTCCCGTCCAGCAGATGAAAGTCGTCCAGAGAGCGAGGAGGCGGAGCCCCAAGCTGCAGTTGAAGCGACGGTTTCTGAGGAGGCGGAGCCACAAGCAGGT
>NW_027662031.1:51420-58920 GCF_963422515.1 Blennius ocellaris | reverse complement strand
GGGGGGGGGCCGGGGGCCCCCGGTGTGTTGCAGGACAGTCGGGTCCTTCCCTTCGGCTCGTCGGCGAACTCCTTCGGGATCCACTCCTGTGACCTGGACCTCCTGCTGGACCTGGAGGACACCAAGGTGTTCCAGGCCCGGGCCAGGTCTCGGAGGCGGCGGGGGAGGGGACGTCGGGGGAGGGGACGTCGGAGGACGGGCCGGTCCGAGGACTCCATCCTGTCGGACGTGGACCTGAGCGCCGCCTCGCCGGCGGAGGTGCTGGAGCTGTGTGGGCGCCGTGCTGCGGCGCTGCGTGCCCAGCGTGCACAAGGTGCAGCTGGTGGGCGGCGCCCGGCGGCCGCTGGTCAAGTTCCACCACCGCCAGCTCAACCTGCAGGCCGACGTCACCGTCAACAACAGGTCGCCGCCTCGTCGCCGTCGTCGCCGTCGCCACGGAGACCGAAATCTAAACACAGCCAATGTTTCCCCTCCAGGCTGGCGGTGAGGAACACGCGCTTCCTGCTGCTCTGCTCGGAGGCGGAGCCTCGCCTGAGGGCCGCTGGTCTTCACCGTCCGGTACTGGGCCCGGCAGAAGCAGCTCGCCGGTACGACGGAGGGGGCGGAGCCTAACACGCCGGGGCTTTTAGATCCGACTGGGAAACATTTTCTAAGTCAAAAAGTCCAAAGCGGCCGCGAGCTTGGTGAGGTTTTCTCTTTGATGAGCAACAATAAAAGTCTTGAGTGACACTGAAGACTTTTATTGTTGGAATGAAAACAGAGAATTTTAAATCTGAAGGAGAGAAATGAGATTAATCTCATCCAAACTTAACAAAACACTATTAGACGTTCAAAGCTCCGGACTGAATGGACTGAACAGTGCAGGTTCCCGCTCTGGCCAGCAGGGGTCAGCAGAGGCTCACTTCTTCTCTCTGCTCACTGACGGAAGGAAACAGACGTGAAAGAAAGAATTTATTAAGCAGCACAATAATAATTCAAGCTGCGGTTTCCGTGACTATTTGACGCCGACGCAGGACGTTTGTGTTCCAGGAAACCCGAGTGGCGCCGGACCGCTGCTGAACAACTACGCCCTGACGCTGCTCGTCGTCTTCTACCTGCAGAACTGTGACCCGGCCGTCCTGCCGCCCGTGGAGGAGCTCCGGGACCGAGCCTGTGAGTCTCACGCCTCGCCGTCACGCCGCACCGCTGCAGCCTCGCCGTCACGCCGCTGCAGCCTTGTCGTCACGCCGCACCGCTGCAGCCTCGTCGTCACGCCCGCACCGCTGCAGCCTCGTCGTCACGCCGCACCGCTGCAGCCTCGTCGTCACGCTGCAGCCTCGCCGTCACGCCGCACCGCTGCAGCCTCGTCGTCACGCCGCACCGCTGCAGCCTCGCCGTCACGCCCGCACCGCTGCAGCCTCGTCGTCACGCTGCAGCCTCGCCGTCACGCCGCACCGCTGCAGCCTCGCCGTCACGCCGCACCGCTGCAGCCTCGTCGTCACGCCGCACCGCTGCAGCCTCGTCGTCACGCCGCACCGCTGCAGCCTCGTCGTCACGCCGCACCGCTGCAGCCTCGTCGTCACGCTGCACCGCTGCAGCTCGTCATCACGCCGCACCGCTGCAGCCTCGTCGCTCTAGAAACATTTCTTTAAAGTTTTCAATGGAATTATTGGAATAATTCCAGACGGCGTGACGGCGTCCAGCTTCTCACGCTTCTGATTGAACGTAACGACAAACTTGTTTTGAATCTCATCTTGAAAACCGAAGCATGAACGGGGGCGTAGCGTAGCGCCCCCCGGTGGTCTGCAGGAGCCTGTCAGTCGGAGCTCGGGGCTCAGAAACACAATCCGACTCCTGATGTGTCGGGTTTTTCAACCGAAAACATCAAGTTTTCAACTGTAAATATCTTTGTACCTACGAGTACACAGTGTTTCAGTGGAATGCAGTTTTATTGGTTGTTGTTGTTGTTGTTGACAGGTGAGGAGGAGGAGTGTGTGATTGACGGCTGGAACTGCACCTTCCCCAGTCAGGCCATCGCCTTTCCTCCCAGCAGCAACTCTCAGGACCTCTGTGAGTCTTGACTGACGTATTTACTGGTTTTCTGTCTTTTTACCAACTTTTCACCACGAATCATCAAACGACATGAAACCTTCAGGGACGATTTGTCGTCCCGTCACTGGTTCTATTAGACGTCGGGACGTTAGCGATGAGTAAATCCCCAAAACTCAAAACTTCTCATACATAGTGGAAGATAATCCTCATGCAGGAGATCAAGGAGATCAGCGTCTGTTGCCATGGAGACGCTCAGTGTCTCACCGCGACGTCGCTACCTGACAGGTGACTTAGCATCGACAGGAGCTAACATGCTAGCGATGCTAACTCACTTCCCCTAACCAGGGTGGTGTTAGAGAAGGTCTGCGCTCTACCGAGTGTAGCTCTAGGTTCTAGGTTCTAAGCTCTGGGTTGTAGGCTCTAGGTTCTAGGTTCTAGTTTCTAGACTAGGTTCGGTCCTGCTGTGGATCCTGCGCTCTGATTGGCCGTTGTGTCTTCAGGCTCGCTTCTCGCCGGGTTCTTCTCCTTCTACGCACAAGTTGGACTCGCCAGCAGCGTGGTGTCGCCGCGGGTCGGGCCGCGTCCTGCCCGTCACGGACTTCCTGGGTCCGGGGCCGGAGGGCGGCGGGGCCGGGGGGGGGTGAGGGGGGGTGAGGCCCGCCCCCCCCCGGCCCCGGCTGGGGCCCCCTCACCCTGCTGGACCCCTTCGAGCTGTCGCACAACGTGGCGGGGAACCTGAACGAGCGCTCGCAGCGCAGCTTCCAGCGCGAGTGCCAGGAGGCGGAGAAGTACTGCCGCAGCCTGCAGTACCAGCGCAAGTCCACCAGGGGCAAGGCGTGGGGCCTGGTGCGCCTGTTCACGCCCAACGGCGCCGCGCCGCCGCCGTCCCCAACCGGAGCCGCTGAGCATCGGCGTGGGCCTTCAGCCCGGCGCCGCTGCCCGAGGCGCTGCGCGAGCGCCTGCGCCTGGCGGGCGCCGGCTTCCGGCTGCTGTGGTTCCAGGAGGTCTGCGCCGGCGGTGCGGCGGGTCCTCGGCGCCGTGCTGAGCTGCCGCCTCCACGACGCCGCCGACACGCCCGGCGAGGAGTCGGCGGAGGAAATGGAAGCCACGTCGGCTTCCTCGATACGTCGGCGGACGACGGCGGGAGCGGCTCGGCCGTCGTCGCGCCAAACGGCCGCCGTCCGACGCCGCCGCCACCGCGTCGCCTCCGGGCAAGAAGCCCCGCCTGGCGAGCGGCGGCGGGTCCGGCGCCGCCCACTGGGTCTGCCGGCAGAGCCACGCGGTGTGGGCGGGCCGGCGGCGGCTCAGGAGGGAGCTGGTGAAGGACGGCGACTCGCGGCCGGAGGGAAGCTGCGCGGCGCTGGAGGCGCAGGTCACCGCTCGCATCGTGGCGAAGGAGGCGGAGCTCCGGAGCCGCTGGAGTTCCTGGTGACGCCGCGGCTGCTGGGCGGGACGGAGAGCAACCAGGGCGGAGTTCCGCTGGAGGCCCGCCGCCGGCGAGACGGGAGCCTTCCGGGACTTCTTCCACTTCCTGGAGGCCTTCCTGCCCAAGATGGCGAGACGCTGCTGGAGGCGGGGGGCGGAGCCTCGTGAGACGAGTGGGGGCGGAGCCTCGTGAGACGCGCGGGGGCGCGAGCCTCGTGAGCACGGCGGCGGCCTTTGTAGTCGTGTAAATATGAGTTTTGTAAGAAAAGACGGTTCGTTCAAACTTTTTCAAAAGAGGAAAGAAAGTTTTTCTGTTCAAATAAAACCTTTAAAGCAGAAACATGAACAAAACGTTTTATTTCTAACTTTTCTTAAAACGTAAAAGATCAAAGTCGAGTCGCCGTTTCCAACATGTTGGGTTTTTTTTAAACTTTAAATTTATTAATTTCTTCACAAGAAAAAGCAGCAAAATGATGCGTTTCACAGTAAATCAGTTAAATTCAACATAAACTGGGATTAAATCAGACTTTTAAACATAAGAAAATAACTAAATGTGATTTAAAATAGAACCAGAGGACGTCCAGTTAAAAACATTATTTTATTAAAAAGCATAAAGAGAGAAAAGTGAATTTGACCTTTATGTGACTTGAGTTCGGAACAATTCTTCAATAAAGACGCACTTTATGGATCTTTCTTCTGTTTCATTGAACATTTAGAAACTAGAAGTTGCTGAATATTAAACGTTAAATCATCAAAGAACAAACGTCTTTATTTATTTCTGGGAAACAAAACTCAACTGTTTTTAAGAGGCGGAAGAGTAAAAACTAAACTTTGAACCAGTTGCAGGAGAATTTCTTCCTCATTGACTACAAATGATATTTTCCCAACAATGCATGTTCCAGTGGGCGGAGTATTATGGGATGGCAGGTGAAGGACGACGTCTCAGGACGTTTCCTCCGTTCTCCTGGAGAAAAAACAGGAAACTCGTGATTCCATACGACTCCCCGGATCATTATTATGATTATTATTATTATAAGAGTCTCTGGCGGGGAAGGTATTCCTGGTTGATCCCACAGAGGATCCAGTGGATCCCAGAGGATCAAACAACTTGTTTTTTAGCTCCAGTGACGTCACGTCTTTGTTTTCCCGTCGTCACGGCGACGAGGCTCCTGCAGGTCAGGAGGGTCGATCCTCGTCTGGATGAAACGCAGCTTCAGGATGAAGATGAAGACGATCTGAAGCTGAAATCTTTGGTCCAAAGAGACGTTTTGACGTCTTAAGATCTTGTTTTTGACGTTTTAAGTCTTAAAAGTCATCAAAAGCAACACGAACACAAGATTCAACGAGTGTGTGAGTCCGTGTGTCTTCATACGTTCTGTAAATCTGATGGACAGTCGTCCACCTGTCCCAGTGTCCCTGAGGACCGCTGAGGACCCCTGAGGACCGCTGAGGACCGCTGAGGACACCCTGAGGACCGCTGAGGACCGCTGAGGACCCCTGAGCTCCACGCTGCCCCCGGTGGACGGAGCAGGTCGTTTCACCTTTACCGTCGCTGAGCCGTTAAATCTCAGAGTCTCTGAGCGTCGACGTTCTAAAGCCTGAACACGTTTGATTTGTGGTCCACTGAGTCTCCAGCGTCTCCCGGGAGGCCTCCACTCCTCCGTCAGCCCTCCTCCGTCATCCCCCGCTTCTCCTCCTCAACCATCTGCTGTGATTGGTCGACGCCGCTTCACAACAACAACAACAACCAGCGAGTTCAGCGCTGCAGCGCCGCTTTCAGCCTGACGGCGTTCCTCTGGGGACCGAGGGCTGAGGAACCGAGGGCTGAGGAACCAAGGGGTTGAGGAACCGAGGGCTGAGGAACCAAGGGGTTGAGGAACCGAGGGCTGAGGAACCGAGGGCTGAGGAACCAAGGGGTTGAGGAACCAAGGGGCTGAGGAACCAAGGGTTGAGGAACCGAGGGCTGAGGAACCGAGGGGCTGAGGAACCAAGGGTTGAGGAACCGAGGGGCTGAGGAACCAAGGGGTTGAGGAACAGAGGGCTGAGGAACCGAGGGCTGAGGAACCAAGGGGTTGAGGAACCGAGGGCTGAGGAACCAAGGGGTTGAGGAACCGAGGGGCTGAGGAACCAAGGGGTTGAGGAACCAAGGGGCTGAGGAACCGAGGAACCTAGGAGCCAAGGAACCCACTTCATATCTACTTTTTGAAACCACAGAGAGAGAGAGAGAGAGAGAGAGAAAAGATAGCTAGAGAGTGAGAGAGAGGGAGAGAGACAGAGATAGATAGAGAAGAGAGAGAGAGAGAGAGAGAGACTCTTCACCTTCACAGCTTCTGGATTTTACTCATAAATTATCATGTTTTGCTTTTGGTCGTAATCAAACCTTCTTCCTTCCTGAACAAACAACCTGAGAGCTTCTCTGTGTGTGTGTGTGTGTGTGTGTGTGTGTGTGTGTGTGTGTGTGTGTGTGTGTGTGTGTGTGTGTGTGTGTGTGTGTGTGTGTGTGTGTGTGTGTGTGTGTGTGTGTGTGTGTGTGTGTGTGTGTGTGTGTGTGTGTGTGTGTGTGTGTGTGTGTGTGTGTGTGTGATCATCTTGATATTTGAAGGGGAGATGAGAGTGGAGGAGAAGGTGAGGAGGAGGAGGAGGAGGAGGAGGAAGAGGAGGAGAAAAGCTTTTAGAGCTGATCTCATCAAGCAGATTCTCATTTTGTTCCTAAATCATGAAATTCTCAATGTTTCAGTGAGAAACGACTGAATGAAGCCGACGGGGAAACTTGTTAAAAGTGGAGATGTGGAAGTGGAAAGTTTGTTAATGTTGGCTGCCGTTATCCCCCCCCCCCTCTCAGCCCCCACCCCCCCCCCCCCCCCCCAGCAGGGGGCATTAGCCTCGCTTTACTGGGACTGAAACCTTCACCTGTCCTCTTATCTCTACTTCCTGTGTCTCCCTGCAAACCCAGACTAATGAGGTTTGTCTTCTGCTGCCTGTTGTTTCTTACCATTGACTTTTATGGTCCGGGACACACACACACCACACACACACACACACACCACACACACACACACACACACACACACACACACACACACACACACACACACACACACACACACACACACACTGACCAACTACTGAGGGAGAATTAAGTAAACGTCCAGGTGAGCCTGAACAAACATCAGTTCAACGGGAGATCGTTTCTCCATCATTGAATCACTTCCAGCTCCGTGTCGTCTCCCAGTGTGTCTCCCGTATTGTCCCACCGTGTCGTCTCCCCGTACTGTCCCACCGTGTCGTCTCCCAGTGTGTCTCCCCGTATTGTCCCACCGTGTCGTCTCCCCAGTGTGTCTCCCCGTATTGTCCCACCGTGTCGTCTCCCAGTGTGTCTCCCCGTATTGTCCCCACCGTGTCGTCTCCCAGTGTGTCTCCCCGTATTGTCCCACCGTGTCGTCTCCCAGTGTGTCTCCCCGTATTGTCCCACCGTGTCGTCTCCCAGTGTGTCTCCCCGTATTGTCCCACCGTGTCGTCTCCCAGTGTGTCTCCCCTTATTGTCCCACCGTGTCGTCTCCCAGTGTGTCTCCCCGTATTGTCCCACCGTGTCGTCTCCCCGTGTGTCCTCCCTGTATTGTCCCACCGTGTCGTCTCCCAGTGTGTCTCCCCGTATTGTCCCACCGTGTCGTCTCCCAGTGTGTCTCCCCGTATTGTCCCACCGTGTCGTCTCCCAGTGTGTCTCCCCGTATTGTCCCACCGTGTCGTCTCCCAGTGTGTCCTCCCCTCTCCCAGTGTGTCTCCCCGTATTGTCCCACCGTGTCGTCTCCCCGTGTGTCTCCCCGTATTGTCCCACCGTGTCGTCTCCCCGTGTGTCTCCCCGTATTGTCCCACCGTGTCGTTACCAGTGTGTCTCCCCGTATTGTCCCACCGTGTCGTCTCCCAGTGTGTCTCCCCGTATTGTCCCACCGTGTCGTCTCCCAGTGTGTCTCCCCGTATTGTCCCACCGTGTCGTCTCCCAGTGTGTCTCCCCGTATTGTCCCACCGTGTCGTCTCCCAGTGTGT
>NW_027662031.1:35000-51220 GCF_963422515.1 Blennius ocellaris | reverse complement strand
GGGAGGTGAGGTGAGGTGAGGTGAGGTGAGGAGGTGAGGTGAGGTGAGGAGGTGAGGTGAGGAGGTGAGGTGAGGAGGTGAGGTGAGGTGAGGAGGTGAGGTGAGGTGAGGTGAGGTGAGGTGAGGGGAGGGGAGGGGAGGGGAGGTGAGGTGAGGTGAGGTGAGGTGAGGTGAGGTGAGGTGAGGTGAGGTGAGGTGAGGAGGTGAGGTGAGGTGAGGAGGTGAGGTGAGGAGGTGAGGTGAGGAGGTGAGGTGAGGTGAGGAGGTGAGGTGAGGAGGTGAGGTGAGGAGGTGAGGTGAGGTGAGGAGGTGAGGTGAGGTGAGGTGAGGTGAGGTGAGGTGAGGGAGGGGAGGTGAGGTGAGGTGAGGTGAGGGGAGGTGAGGGGAGGTGAGGTGAGGTGAGGTGAGGTGAGGGGAGGTGAGGGGAGGTGAGGTGAGGGGAGGTGAGGTGAGGTGAGGTGAGGTGCTCCCCACTGCTCCACCGAATCATCAAATCATGAAAAACGTCATTAAACTCAGAACTTCTTCCAGATGTTTTACTTCTCGTTCACTTTTAGTGAGTCAAGATGAGGCTGCAGCTGCTGCAGATGTTTTGGTTCTACAGCTGATGTCCAGGTGTTTTGGTGTGTGTTGGTGTCTCCAGGTGTCCAGAGGCTGGAGGCGGGACGAGGACGAGGGACGAGGGACGAGGATGAGGGACGAGGGACGAGGGACGAGGATGAGGGACGAGGACGAGGGACGGGTCCTCACCAGGGACAGCAGGTTGACGGAGGACTCCAGGTCCCGGACCTGCAGGCTCTGGGAGTCCAGCAGTCTCAGCAGGGTGCCGGCCAGGCTGTTGATCTGGTAGGTCACGCTGGCCAGGGCCTGGGCCACCAGGGCCTTGGTGGAGTCCAGGGCCCGGGTGGAGTCCGGGGCCCGGGTGGAGTCCGGGGCCCGGGTGGAGTCCGGGGCCCGGGTGGAGTCCGGGGCCCTGCTGCTGTCCTCCGCCTGGACGGGTCAAAGTGGGCGTGGCTTTAGAAGCGTCACACGTTCTGCAGAAGACGAAGGGCGTGTCTCACCTGCAGGTACTGGTTCTCGCAGTACTCGGCCACCCGCTGCAGGTTCTGCTGGTTCTCCAGCAGACCCCTCCGGGCCCCCGGAACCTCCTCCAGGATCTGAGCCACCACCGCCGAGAACCTCCGCTCCGTCATTCCTCCGTCAACTGAGAGCCGCTGGCTGCTGCTGAATACTTTAGTGAGGAGGAGGGAGGAGGGGGGAGGGGGGAGGAGGGAGGAGGAGGGGAAGGGGGAGGGGAGGGAGGAGGAGGGAGGAGGAGGGGAGGGGGGGGGGGGAGGAGGAGGGGGAGGAAGGACGAGGGAGGAGGGGAGGGAGGAGGAGGGAAGGAGGAGGGGGAGGGGGAGGAGGGGGGAGGGAGGAGGGAGGAGAAGGGAGGAGGGAGGAGGAGGGAAACACCACCTCAGGGTGCAGATTCAGAGCAGCTGGTTTCAGGGCGGAGCTGCAGGAACCTGAACCAAAACCGGGTCAGAACCCTCCAGAACCCTCCAGAACCCCCCCCCAGGCTTCATCAATGCACAGGATCCTGATCAATCTCGTCCCATTAGACTGAAACTGTTCAGATCCAGACTCGTGTGGTTCCTCTACAGTCCACCAGAGGGCAGTGTTGTCCAGGGAACGCTCCTGCAGCCCCCGTGTGGCGGAACGAAGAACTGCACCTCAGGTTTCACTCAGAGCTTCGACCTGCTGAAACTCTGATGACAAAGAGAACCGGAAGTACTGGACCTTCCTCTGCAGCAACGTGAGTCTAGAACCTGTTCCTGCAGAACCAGCAGCTGAAACAGTCCAAACCTCACAAATCCACGAACGCTGGGTCATTTTAAATGTTCGACATTGTGAAGCAGCATTAAAGAATCCAAACCCCAGAATCAATAACAAGGTGACCTCGTCACGGCGGGACGGCGATGATGAAGCAAAAACAAAAGATTCTTCATCATTTAGTAAAAAGTGTGATCAAGTCATGAGCATGAAATGATTATCTACATAAAAGTGTTTGTTTCTATTGTCCTAGAAATTAATTTCCCCTCAGTCACGTTGTCACACAGGAACAGATTATTATTATGTTATTAATTACCTGAGGAACTGTAAACCTGCAATAGTGTCATAAAGAGATTATCTTCTACTCTATTCTATTCTATTCTATTCTATTCTATTCTATTCTATTCTATTCTATTCTACTCTACTCTACTCTACTCTACTCTACTCTACTCTATTCTATTCTATTCTATTCTATTCTATTCTACTCTACTCTACTCTACTCTACTCTACTCTACTCTACTCTACTCTACTCTACTCTACTCTACTCTATTCTATTCTATTCTATTCTATTCTATTCTATTCTACTCTACTCTACTCTACTCTACTCTACTCTACTCTACTCTACTCTACTCTACTCTACTCTATTCTATTCTATTCTATTCTATTCTATTCTATTCTACTCTATTCTATTCTATTCTATTCTATTCTACTCTATTCTATTCTATTCTATTCTATTCTATTCTACTCTATTCTATTCTATTCTATTCTATTCTACTCTATTCTACTCTATTCTATTCTATTCTATTCTATTCTATTCTATTCTACTCTACTCTATTCTACTATATTCTATTCTATTCTATTCTACTCTATTCTATTCTATTCTATTCTATTCTATTCTACTCTATTCTACTCTATTCTATTCTATTCTATTCTACTCTATTCTATTCTATTCTATTCTATTCTACTCTATTCTATTCTATTCTATTCTATTCTACTCTATTCTATTCTATTCTATTCTATTCTATTCTACTCTATTCTATTCTATTCTATTCTATTCTACTCTATTCTATTCTATTCTATTCTGTTCTACATTCCACATGGAGAATGTTTTGCAGCGTCATCCATCCATGTGAGGCGTCGTCGTTATCAGCTGCTTGTCACTCATTATAAAAAGTAAAATAAATCCTTATCTTTCCAATTTCAAATGATAAGAGACATTAAAAGCGTTTATTCTTTTATTGGACATGATGCAACCTAAACACATTTCAGCCGCCATCGCCGGGTGTCGCTTGAATTTCAGTGTTTTAAAGTAGATTGTGGTTGAAGTCAGTCAGTTGCTGCAGAATTATTCATCTTACTTGTTATTTCTGGAGTTTGTGTTTGGTTTCCTGCGGTTCTATTTGAGCCCTGATCTATTCAGGGAAAGACGATGAAGTCAAAGTGATTCTTAATTAATGTCGGGGCAGAACTGAACTGGTTTCAACGTGACGTCCAAACACGAGGAGCTCTGCGTCTCCACGACTCATCACCCTTCAGTCACGATTCCCAACTGCCAGCGGCGAAGCCTCCTGCTTCTCTGAGTCTCAGAAAACCATCGGATCGGTGTGAAGAGCAGCGATAAAGAGTTTATGGGGCAGATAGAGCATCTGCAGGGCAGATTAGCTGTACCGGGACGGACGCCGCTGCTTTATGGTTTTGTTTTCCTCCAGACAAGCGTCTCAGGCTGCAGCTTGATCTGGAGACGAGCCGTGACTCTGTGACTCTGTGACTCTGTGACTCTGTGACTCTGCGACGCTGCGACTCTACGACTCTGTGACTCTGTGACTCTGTGACTCTGCGACTCTACGACTCTGTGGCTCTGTGACTCTGTGACTCTGTGACTCTGCGACTCTGCGACTCTGCGGCTCTGTGACTCTGCGACTCTGCGACTCTACGACTCTGCGGCTCTACGACTCTACGACTCTACGACTCTGCGGCTCTACGACTCTGCGACTCTACGACTCTGCGACTCTACGACTCTGCGACTCTACGACTCTGCGACTCTGCGACTCTACGACTCTGCGGCTCTGTGACTCTGCGACTCTACGACTCTGCGGCTCTACGACTCTGCGACTCTACGACTCTGCGGCTCTACGACTCTGCGGCTCTGCGACTCTGTGACTCTGCGACTCTGCGGCTCTGTGACTCTGCGACTCTACGACTCTGCGGCTCTACGACTCTGCGACTCTACGACTCTGCGACTCTGCGACTCTACGACTCTGCGGCTCTGTGACTCTGCGACTCTACGACTCTGCGGCCCTACGACTCTGCGGCTCTGTGACTCTGCGGCTCTACGACTCTGCGGCTCTGTGACTCTGCGACTCTGTGACTCTGCGACTCTGCGGCTCTGTGACTCTGCGACTCTGCGACTCTACGACTCTGCGGCTCTACGACTCTGCGGCTCTGTGACTCTGCGACTCTGCGGCTCTGTGACTCTGCGACTCTACGACTCTGCGACTCCATGACTCCAGGACTCCGTGACTCCATGACTCCACCTTCACACCCGGGTGGTGTTCAGCACTAAATAAAGGTGTCAGCAGATAAGAGACAGCGAGTCTCTCCAGGTTCAGATTCCCTGTTTTCATTGTGTCTCAGTGGACAAACTGTCCCAAAGCTCTTCTTTGTCTTTATTTGACACAGAAACTTCAGCCAGAACCTTTTGATCCTGAGACGGACTGAACCAGGACTGAACCAGGACTGCAGGACTGAACCAGGACTGAACCAGGACTGAACCAGGACTGCAGGACTGAACCAGGACTGGAACTGGAAATATATTAACTTTATGTTTGGACCAGTTAGTGATTCTCATGGAACCTTTCAAATTATTACCTGGTGGTTTCACACATTCACCCCCAGGGTGACGTCCAGGAGCCTCCCTGGTGACCAGCAGGACCAGCTTCATGAGGAAACAAGGTCTAAACACAAAGCCTGGATCTCCATCTTGTCAATAGGTTGATTTGAGTCTGAGTTATTCAAACTGTAGATTGATTGTAGCCTGCATCTTGTCCCGTTTGTAACAATTCACCACTTCATCTTGTCCCGTTTGTAACAATTCATTTCATCTTGTCCTGTTTGTAACAATTCACCACTTCATCTTGTCCCGTTTGTAACAATTCATTTCATCTTGTCCCGTTTGTAACAATTCACCACTTCATCTTGTCCCGTTTGTAACAATTCATTTCATCTTGTCCCGTTTGTAACAATTCACCACTTCATCTTGTCCCGTTTGTAACAACTCACCACTTCATCTTGTCCCGTTTGTAACAATTCACCACTTCATCTTGTCCCGTTTGTAACAACTCACCACTTCATCTTGTCCCGTTTGTAACAATTCACCACTTCATCTTGTCCCGTTTGTAACAACTCACCACTTCATCTTGTCCCGTTTGTAACAATACACCACTTCATCTTGTCCCGTTTGTAACATTTCACCACTTCATCTTGTCCCGTTTGTAACAATTCACCACTTCATCTTGTCCCGTTTGTAACAACTCACCACTTCACAGTCACACGTCCATCAGCGTGAGACTCGCCTGCTGGGGGAGATTGGAGGCAGCGTCCAATCACGGCCTCGCTACAGTCCACAGACTTCTATTAAAGGAACAGCCAAATTCAATTACTGTGGCCGACACACACACACACACACACACACACACACACACACACACACACACACACACACACACACACACACACACACACACACACACACACACACACACAGTGTCATTGTCTCCGGTACACGACAGTGAATTCAATTCCAATTAGTCTCCAGCACCTGATGCCCGTTTCCTCCTAAACTTCTTTTTCCCTCTACGAGCTGCAGGCCTGAAAACACACCTGGTGGAAGGTTTACTCTCATGTGAAGAATCTCTGTGTCTATGAAGAATCTCTGTATCTGTGAAGAATCCTGTATATGTGAAGAATCTCTGTATCTGTGAAGAATCTCTGTATCTATGAAGAATCTCTGTGTCTATGAAGAATCTCTGTATCTGTGAAGAATCTCTGTATCTATGAAGAATCTCTGTATCTATGAAGAATCTCTGTATCTGTGAAGAATCCTGTATATGTGAAGAATCTCTGTATCTGTGAAGAATCTCTGTATCTATGAAGAATCTCTGTATCTATGAAGAATCTCTGTATCTATGAAGAATCTCTGTATCTGTGAAGAATCTCCACAGACTCTCCTTCTGGATTCACTGATGAAGCCCCGTTCTGATTGGTTTTGATGTTTGTCACCAGATGAATCAGTGAGTCTCACATGTCAGACGTTCACACGTTCACACCTTCATCAGCAGGAGATACTAGAGATACTAGTTATCTCTTCAACGTGACGTGAACCTGCTGAACCGCTGGTCTGATTCTTTCTGCACCAACCTGGAGAGTCGAGCTTCTTCACTTCCTGTGTTGTGTCTAATAAAGACTCTCGTCTGGATTTAATCGTCTCCGATTGTTTTATTGCCAAACGGCCATAAACGAGCGAATCTTTTCCGAACGAGTCACGTTGTGCTGCGACGTGCGTTTGGCCGTCCAGGAGGCGAAGCGTCCGCCGTGACGGGAGGGCGACTTCCTGCGACCTGCAGATGGAATCACGAGTCTCGTGTGGCGTCGACGATCACGACGGCTCAAAGGTCAAACTGGTCGTCCGAGTTCCAAAGTGTCTCAGAGTCCAGAGCTTTTATCAGCTTGTTTTGATTCTCCGGTCGGACGCGTCCTTGTTTATTAATCAACCAGCAACAACCTTGATTTGTTATGCAGTGCAGCTCAGAGGGAACAGAGAACCAGTTAGAACCAGTCTTGAGTCATGGTGGTGTACCAATTGGGAACGTTGGGAGTGGGGGGGCGGGGGGGGGGGGGTATGGCTGCGTTCACAGCCTGTACATCTTGAACTAAACGCCATTCTGTGAGCGAATCTTCTTCACCGGGACGCCGAGTCATCACAGGGAACGCCGAGTCATCACAGGGAACGCCGAGTCATCACAGGGAACGCCGAGTCATCACAGGGAACGCCGACGCTCAGAAACAGGTGTAATACCATCAGTGGCCTCTTGGCGGACTGGAGGCCGTCGCTGTGAGGGGCGGTTCCTGGACAGTGTTTTTATGGGGCCTACGTCACGCCTCCTGGAGGCCCAGGGTACTGGGGGGACGTCAGGTGGTCTGGGTCTTCAGACACCAGGTGACGGATCGTAGAGCAGAACACGTAGCGTAGCGTAGCATCGCCGTTTATAGACGATTCCTGAACGCGGAGTAGAAACATGGAGGATTTGCCCACGTGGGCAGCAAAGTGTGAACTTCCCCAAATCTGGCCGGAATGTGCGGTGACGAGTCAGTGGTACGAGTCAGTGGTACGAGTCAGTGGTACGAGTCAGTGGTACGAGTCGGTGAGGAGTCAGTGAGGAGTCGGTGAGGAGTCGGTGAGGAGTCGGAGAGGAGTCAGTGGTACGAGTCAGTGGTACGAGTCAGTGGTACGAGTCGGTGGTACGAGTCAGTGGTACGAGTCAGTGGTACGAGTCGGTGAGGAGTCGGTGAGGAGTCGGAGAGGAGTCGGAGAGGAGTCAGAGAGGAGTCGGTGAGGAGTCGGTGACGAGTCGTGACGAGTCGTGACGAGTCGTGACGAGTCGTGACGAGTCGGAGACGGTGCAAAGAGAAAGTTGACGGGGGATTGAGCTGAACTGAAGTGACGCCGCTCAGTCAAAACATGTTGATGAGACAGTCGGTCAAACCACGAGGACATTTCCTTCACACACTTCATCAGAGGACACGTGACGTCCAGAGGACGTCTTCAATGGACACTTCATGAGCAACAGGCTCATTAGCAGGTTCTTGTTCTGATATGCTAACGTGTCACAGGTTCTCGCAGGAATGACGAGTGAATTCTCCACTTCCTCTATTCTATTTTTAACCAGAGCAAGTCAGTGTGTGTGTGTGTGTGTGTGTGTGTGTGTGTGTGTGTGTGTGTGTGTGTGTGTGTGTGTGTGTGTGTGTGTGTGTGTGTGTGTGTTCTGCTCTCTGGAGGTCCTGATGTTCAAAACTCTCCCCATCCTCTCCTCCCCCATTCCCCCTCTCCTCCTCCCCCCCCCCCCCTCCCCCTGCTCTCTAACCCCCTCCCTCTGTAGTGGCTGAGCTGAAGGAGGGAGCAGAGGAAAGTATGTCGTCCCTCCCAGGCTCTCTACTGCTGTGGAGGATCCTCCACCCTCCAGCCTCCAGCCTCTACCCTCCACCCTCCAGCCTGCACCCTCCACCCTCCAGCCTCCACCCTCCAGGCAGATCAGAGGAGCGTTGCTGCCCCGGACTGTCAGTCTCTCAGAGAGAAACTTGGCTCAGATCAGATGAATCCCGGCAGGTTGTTGATCAGAGACTGGCGGGAGGGGGTGGAGCTGGGGGGAGGGGGTGGAGGTGGTGGAGGGGGGTGTGTCAGGTCTGTGAAGTGGTGAGAGGCGAGGCTGCAGAGTGTGGGCTGGGTCAAAGTGACACTTAAAAGAGGCTGGCGTTGGTTCCCGTTCACTCGGCGGCAGCAGCAAAGCGGTCGTCAGCAGCAGCAGCAGCAGCAGCAGCCCGGGGCTCAAGGTGTGTCTCTCCTCTGGACCAACGGTCGTTTATATTTTCAGCCAACGTTTCCACTCCACGCCGTCTCTGTCTGCCCCCGCTCCGTCGGTGGGCGACGCCATGGCTGCTGCTGTGGGCAGGTGTATGTGGCGGCTGCTGCTGCTGCTGCCGGTCCTGAGTGAGGCGCTGCCAGGCGGCTGGCTGCCAGGACACTATGACAACTCCACCAGCGACGCCGCCCGGTTCCTGGCCGACTACAACGGCACGGCGGAGGAGGTGCTGTTCCACAGCGTGTCTGCAGCTGGAACTACAACACCAACATCACCGACCACAACTCCAAGCTGCAGGTAGGACTCCTGGTCCCAGCGGGGGGGGGCTCTTTGCTGAAATGTGCTGCATCTCGTTACCACACATACATGGGGGTGGGGGGGGGGGGGGGGTCAAAGGTTTCCGGAGCTCGGCTCGGCTTCACTGGGAGACCACTGCTATTCATCTCCCTCCAGGATTTCATGCTCAGTTTCCTCCAGTCTGCTTCTCTCACTGGAAATAGAAACGAGCGCCTGCAGAGTTCTTCACTTCTGGACATTCATGCTAGAAATTCAGTCCAAAGCGTGCAGTTGTGAACACGCCTGATGTGTTTGCTCAATAACTTAGAAGCCGTGGGACATTGCGTCAGTATGAGACTGTCTGTCCACCTGCCTGAGACGTATCTGTAGGAGCAGCAGGGACACTGTCCCCCGGCAGCAGGACCGATGGAGCAGCAGAGGTGTGAAGTGTTTGGTTGCCTTCAGGCTCCGGAGCCACGCAGATATTCCACAATCTGTGTGCAACAAACCCATGAAGGCAGAGCGTTCGTCTGAAACACTGAAGGGAAAACCTCCAGAGGTTTTTCTGTTTGTTTATTTAAATGTCTGAACGCTTGAGCAGCTGTCTCCACGGGACACCGGGCCACTGGACAGGTGTAGAGGGGGACAAACATCATCAGGGGCAGAATCTGCTGCGCTCCACCTCCACCTCCACCTCCACCTCCACCTCCACCTCCACCTCCACCTCCACACTGCAGCTTTTCGGGGCTGGGAGGTGGAAGGAGAGAAGACGTGTAGTTTCCATGCTAAAGCACGTTTTTCTCCCTTGAACTGTTCAAAGCTGTGATCAAAGTGAGCCGGAGCGTTGAGCTGCATCTGATCCGCCAGCCGGGGGGGGGGGGGGTCAGGGGGGGGTCGGTAACTTAGCAGAGAGCGTTTCCACCGCCGGCGTCCTCTGCATGCCACACCATAAGTCAATTACAATAAAAGAAATAGACGTAGTGTTCCTGCCGCATGGAAGCCCATTAACTCCCATCTGCCCAACGCCAATATGCAAATGTGTGCATTCAGCTCGCGTTCCGGTTGGCCTCCGAGGTGAGAGCGACTGAGAGCAGATGAGACACGAAGAGGATCAAACAGAATCAAATCATGCGGAATGAGAAGCGACGCCTCCGACATCCAGAGCGAAGCAGCAGAAAGTGTTTGTGGCAGAAACTCCGCGGTTCTGCTTCACTTCAATCTCCCATTTCCTCGGTTTGAACAGTCAACCTGAGAATTTCCCCCCAAAACTTGAAAGGAGGAAAAGAAGCAAGGGGAGGATGTGTCTTTACAATCAATTTGAAATGCTGTGTTTTTGAAATAACTGTGGTGTGAGTGTGACGGCTGGATGAATGTGCTCACAAGCACTTTGTATTCCGGGAGTAAAGCAGTCAAACCAGCGGGTCACGGGAAGGGTTCTGCTCAATGTGCAGCAGAAAGACGTCGGTGGAAAGAGAATCAGCAGGAAAAGAAGAGCATTTTGTTCTTATCTTTATAGCGCGTCTGTGGTTGAGAATGTGATTATCCATGTTGAGGGGCGAGGACAGTCAGGCTGGACAAACCACTGAGGAGGAGACGGAGATAGAGAGGAAGAGCAAAGGTCAGAGTGATTACTTCACTGTCGCCACTGCTTCTCCTTTAAAGACGCTTATTTTAGCGACGGCGGGGAGAAAGACGGACCGGGGAGTTTCAGTCTAACGTATAAGTCTGGAAATACTGACTCATTTACCAAGAAGCCGCCAACGTGACACGGAGCAAACTGATCGTTAAAATAAAAAATAACCGATTTCCATGCATCACACAGAGCAGCAGCAACGCGTCAATCATTCTGAAAGGAGCCAATCAATATGCAGCACATGCAGCCTTGACACCTTCCATCCCTGCAGCGCCGCCGTCACGCCGGGGGGGCGAGGCGGTCGGCGACCTTCCAGAAAGCCATAAAGAAACGCTGCGGCGGTGCAGCGGCGCTCCGTCCTCACGAGGACACTTTCTGGAGAGGCGTCTCTTTGTTTTGGTGTCCTGCTGCAGAGAAAAGCTGATTGATCCCAGAGGGACACGTGTCCCCGGGAGGTCAGAGTGGACGTCGGAGCTGATTGGACGACAGACAGGCGGGCGATAGCGAGACGTCGCCAAGAAGCAATGAAACCTGCGATGAGATTGTGGGACAATCCAGACAACACATATTTTTTATTGTAACACAAATCCAACCCTGGAGGATTAATCCAGTGTGAAGGAATCACGGAATTAATCCTCCAGTGGGTTCAAATACCTCGGCCACCCTTTGTAGCAGCTGGTTGTTGTTGTAATGGAGGAACTGCCTGAAGCTCATTGCTGCTTCATGAAGCCTCTTCAGGTGACAGACCCTCGTCCTGGTCCTTCATCTCCGCCTCCTCTCGTCTCCAGGTCAACGCCTCTCTTGAAGAACAAGCTTTCTCTGAAGCCTGGGGCTCCAAGGCCAAGCAGGTCTTCTCCCGGGAGTTTCTCCACAGCCTCCACCCTAATGACAAGAAGCTGATGGAGAAGATCATGACTCTGGGTGCCGCCAATCTCCCGCAGCAGGAGCGCGAGGAGGTTCGTTTGGGTTTCACGGTGCTTCACGGGATATTTGCACAAACCAGGTTTTTGTTTGGCGCCACTGAATCTCTTTGATCACAACTTGTGGTTTTGCTTGTCGTCTCCAGTACAACACCATCCTGAGCACCATGGACAAGATCTACTCCACCGCCAAGGTTCACCCGCAGCCCAACGTGAGCTGGAGTCTGGAGCCCGGTGAGTAGAACCGCCTCGCAGGCCGAGCTCCGCCGCCGCGGCCTGCAGGCCGTCGCGACCACGCAACGATGTTTGAGGGGAAGTCGGGGGAGAAAAACATGCTGCGAGCGCTCAAGATCTCATCAGCCGTTGGAAGTAACAGGATGGGCACAATTACTTTGGAGGGGTGTCCACAGGAAGTGCTCTGGACGTGTTGAGAGAAGAACTGAAGAATGGCGAAAGTGCACTTCTACTGAACAATGGCTCCGCGTCTCCGTCACCGCCTGGACGAGGAGTCGGGACCCAAAACAACCACTTCCACCAGAGACTGTAAACAAGACTGGCGGTCCGTCCCGGAGCCGCGATTAGCGGCGTGTTGATCTCTGGGCGTCGCTCGCAGGGAGGGCGGCGTCTCGTCACCACGTCACTGTGAAAACAAAGCCTTCCAGCAATCCCCCGTTTCCACCAGATCGTCTCCTCAACTTTCACCTTCTCCTCGCCGCCACTTCCTACTTTTGGCCTTTTGAAGATAAATATTGTCTCAAGAGATTCCAAGAATGTCGCAGCTCGTCTCTCAGACGCTTTCGGCTCCGAGGTTCATCAAACACAAACACCTTGTCCAACCAGATCGTCTTCTGTGCAGCTCGTCTTCCTCGTAGACGTCCTCCATGTTTCCATGTCTTTATGACTGACGCTCTGTGTGTGTGTGTGTGTGTGTGTGTGTGTGTGTGTGTGTGTGTGTGTGTGTGTGTGTGTGTGTGTGTGTGTGTGTGTGTGTGTGTGTGTGTGTGTGTGTGTGTGTGTGTGTGTGTGTGTGTGTTAAAGAACTCACCCAGATCATGGGTTCCTCCAGGAGTTATAAGACGCTGCTGTTCGCCTGGGAAGGCTGGCACAACGTGTCCGGCGTCCCCCTGAAGAAGCACTACCCCCGCTTTGTGGAGCTCAGCAATAAAGCCTCTCAGGCTGATGGTGAGTAACCCCCCCCCGACCCCCCACCCCTGACCCCCCCCCCCCAAAAGACATTCACATTCCTTCATTCGGGAGTCAAACAAGGCAGAGGCTGAGGAGGTGGACGCAGCAGTGAGAAAGTCAAACCAACATGTCTGTCTGATGTCCTCACGGTGTCTCAGGGTTTGCGGACACGGGTGCAGACTGGCGCTCTTGGTACGAGTCTGCAACCTTTGAGCAGGACTTGGAGTCGCTCTACAGAACCATCCAGCCCCTCTACCTCCACCTGCATGCGTTTGTACGCCGCCAGCTCTACAAGCAGTACGGCTCCAAGTACATCAACCTGAAGGGCCCGATCCCCGCCCACCTCCTCGGTACGACCTGCACCTGGACATTCAGATAAGATAAGACAAGATTAGACAAGATTAGACAAGATTAGATAAGATTAGATAAGATTAGATAAGATTAGATAAGGTAAGACAAGGTAAGCCTGTATTGATCTCACAATGGAGAAATGTACTTGTTCCATTCTGCTCTTAAGGACTCTTGAGGAGGAAAGACAAGGAATGTGCAAACAGTTAGATAAGAGTAGAGGAATCTGATATACAATGACTATCAACTAACAATCCCTTCATTTCCTCCTGCTTTCGTAACATTCCTCTAACGTTCCAGCTATTTTAGTGGAAAAAGAGGATGTTTAACCTTTTAAGAATTTCAGAATACATTAAAATTGAAAGGAAATATGATCATTGACCTAAATGTTACAAAATCCACTGATGAGAAGAATCTAACTAAAGATGTTCGTCTGGTTCACTTAGTTTGTTTTTCTCCTTGGCTTTTAAAACCAGGATCTTCCTCAATGAAACATATTTGATAAGATATGGGATTTATTAACACATAGAAATCTGAAGGTTTTGCCAGCGTTCACTGTGTTTTCCTCCTCGTGCTCAGGAAACATGTGGGCCCAGACCTGGAACAACATTTACGACACCATGATTCCGTTTCCTGCCAAACCCAACATGGACGTGACGGACGCAATGAAGAGACAAGTAGGTTTGGTCAAACCGACGGACGAACCCAGACGTGATCGGCCGAACATGTTCGTCCTGTCCAGAGAGAGACGGTCTGATGCCCCCCCCCCCCCCCCCCCCCCCCCCCCCCTCCCCCCCACAGGGCTACAACGCCACGCGCATGTTCAGAGTGGCCGAGGAGTTCTTCACCTCTCTGGGTCTGGACGAGATGCCCGAGGAGTTCTGGGAAGGGTCCATGCTGGTGAAGCCTGAAGGCCGGGAGGTGGTGTGTCACGCCTCGGCCTGGGACTTCTACAACCGCAAGGACTTCAGGTGAAAGCAGCTCAGAGGGCCAATCCTGAACCAGCGCTCTGCGTTCATGATGTCAGATGAACGTCTTCAATGGCCGTTCAGGCTCGTCTTCCTCTGGTCGTTGTGAATCAGCCTGATGACTGGCTGGCGCCCAGGCTCTGGTTACACCAACACCATGAGAGTTGTGCTGGTGCCTTGAACCTGAAAGGAAATTAGTAGTCCCCCCCCCCCCGCCCCGCTATAACTTCCTCTATTAACGACTTTCAGAACCGCAATTCAAAGCTGGGCCACACCTTCAAAAGACTTTTGATGGTGTCATCCACAAACAGTGACTCCATGATTCCGAACAGTTTTATGTCCAATTTCCGGTCAAAGATATCGAACTTGATTCAATTCAAGCAGTTGAACTCCTGTCCCCCCCCCCCCCCCTGCAGGATAAAGCAGTGCACCACGGTGACCATGGAGCAGCTCTTCACCGTGCACCACGAGATGGGACACATCCAGTACTACCTGCAGTACAAGGACCTGCCGGTGGGCTTCCGGCGCGGCGCCAACCCCGGGTTCCACGAGGCCATCGGAGACGTCCTGTCTCTGTCCGTCTCCACGCCCAAGCATCTGCACACCATCAACCTGCTGGACAACCTCAGCTCCGACATCGGTAACGACCACCGACCGCAGGATCCCGTAGTGAAGGATCGACGCCGTCTGAAGGGACTCATGACCGAATGTCTCTGTGTAGAAACCGACACCAACTACCTGTTGAAGATGGCTCTGGAGAAGATCGCCTTCCTGCCCTTCGGCTACCTCATCGACCTCTGGAGGTGGGGGGTGTTCAGCGGAAGCACCCCCCCGGAGCGCTACAACGCCGACTGGTGGCACCTCAGGTACGACGGCATGACGAAACTGTGGAAACACACAATCAGGGAACATGATGTGAATGTTTTCTTTATTATTATTATTATTATTATTATCTCCAGATATGGTAAAAGACTTTTTAAGCTATTTTAACAAGACAAGCTGCCTCATATATCCAAACATATAACAGCAGAAGTAGAAGACACATCAAAATGACTAAATCTGTAGTGAAATGTTTTAAAGTGAAATTGGCAGCAGCAGTGAGGTTTGGGTTCATGTGAAGGTGAAGGTGTGTCGGAGTGTTTGTGTGACGCCAGGTTTTACTGGAAAACCGCCGACGGTTAACGGACACACAATGAAACGTAGGAATACGAAGCCGCCGTCTTTCCAGCTGTGGCCTGGTTTCACCGTCTCTCATTTCTCCCCGCAGAACCAAATATCAGGGCATCTGCCCGCCCACCCAGCGCACCGAGGAACACTTCGACGCCGGGGCCAAGTACCACATCCCTGGAAACACGCCGTACATCAGGTAGCGCCGATTGGCTCCAGACAACCAGCCTGACTTATTGCTCTTTCTAAACAGAGCGAGGTTTTATGCTCTCCGAGCCGGAATCGTATAAATCCCTCGTCAAGAGCAGTGAATGAAAAGATCTAGGAGGATCATTATTGCAGCTTTACATTGAGAAATTCTCTCAAAAGGCTGAAAGTCATGGCTGGATCGTCATTGTTGCTCTGTGAATAAAGTGGAGTCATTAGAGATCAGATGGGAGCCGCGGAGCGTTTTGTGTGAACGTTTGAGGAAATGACAAGAATCCCAGAATAGCAGGAAGCTTGACGGAAAGAAAAACCGTCTCCAGGCTCGTCTCACTTTTCACCAGAGCCTCAGAAGGCGATCACATTCTCTGCATCGCTAACTTCAGCAGCTTTACGTAGGATTCTGTGTGGATGTGTGTTTTGCAGGTACTTTGTCAGTTTCATCCTGCAGTTTCAGCTACATGAGAAACTCTGCCTGGCGGCGAATCACTCGGGACCCCTGCACACGTGTGACATCTACCGCTCGGCGGAAGCTGGAGCCATTTTGAAGTAAGTTTCACTCACAGGGTGCAGAAACAAGTATTTCCACACGTAACGACTCCGTCGTTCCTCCTCCAGGGAAATACTGCAGGCGGGTTCGTCCAAACCGTGGCCACAGGTCCTCCAGGACGCCATCGGCACCAACAAGCTGGACGCCGGCGCTTTAATGAAATACTTTGACCCTATTATCAAGTGGCTGGAGCTGCAGAATGTGGGCGAGACGCTGGGCTGGCCCGAGTTCAACTGGGTGCCGCCCGTCCCCGAGGGCTACCCCGAGGATATCGGTGAGGCACCGGAGGAGAAGGGAACGGCTCCGTTCTCATCCGCTTAACAAAAGAAGGCCGGCGGCGGGGGTTTGAATGGAGGGTTTGAATAACCCCGGAGAGCGCCGCCACGCCGCCACGCCTCCTGACTCCGCTCTCGCTTGTTAACCAGACAAGAACACAGACGAGGTTCACGCCAACGCTTTCCTGGACGAGTACAACAGCACGGCCGAGGTGGTGTGGAACGCCTACACCGAGGCCTCCTG
>NW_027662031.1:0-32500 GCF_963422515.1 Blennius ocellaris | reverse complement strand
TTGTTTTGCATGTTGCTGTTTTTCCTCCATAAACATTGTTAAACCTTGTTTCTATAGAAGGACGAGTTAGAACGAATAGATCCAAACTAAGACGAGTCTTAATTATTGCTGGAGGAAAGGAAACGTTGATTCTCCAGGTGGAATGTTTTATCATTACGTGTGAATGTTTACCTCTTCAGTTCAACACGCTGCTGTCCAACATGGAGACCAAGTACAGCGTGGCCAAGGTCTGCAGGGACGGGGGGACATGTCTTCCACTGGACCCAGGTAGAGAGGGGGGGAGAGAGAGAGAGAGAGAGAGAGAGAGAGAGAGAGAGAGAGAGAGAGAGAGAGACAGAGAGAGAGAGAGAGACAGAGAGACAGAGAGAGAGACAGAGAGAGACAGACAGAGAGAGACAGAGAGAGACAGACAGAGAGACAGAGAGAGACAGACAGAGAGACCGAGAGAGAGAGAGACAGAGAGACAGACAGACAGAGAGACAGAGAGAGAGACAGAGAGAGAGAGAGAGAGAGAGAATATTAATATTTACCATATTTTCTTTCTGTGTTTCTGATTCCATTGTTCACGAAGAATGTCATTAAATGTGTTATTCTATAAAATGTCTTTAGTCCTGAGTCATAGTTAGAAATCTAAACTCTCCATTTTGGACTGAATCTGGACAGAGAAGGAATTTAGCAGCTGCTCCTCTTTCAGTTTGATCGTTAGTTAAGTTTGACCAATTTGATCACTTTCATCTTCAAGTTAAAGCTGAAAACCTTTGTATTTCAATAGATCTGACTTTTATTACTTATTTCACTCTCTGTCGTCGTCGTCCTGACGTAGTTCAAACCCGCCGCTCCGTCTCTGATCTCAGATCTGCAGAAAATCATGGCGGAGTCGAGGGACTACGACGAGCTGCTGTTCGCCTGGAAGGGCTGGAGGGACGCAGCGGGGAAGGTCCTCCGCCAGGACTACCGGAGATACGTGGAGCTGGCCAACAAAGCCGCCACGCTCAACGGTACGACGCCTCCAACCCTCGCTTGGATGACTGAGCGCGTTGCATGCTGGGAAAACGTCCCTCACTGACCAGCAGCTCTGTGCAGACGGACGTAGAACCCCGGGGTTCTGCAGACGGAACGCGACGGGCTGACGGGTGTTTGTCCGCAGGGCACAGCGACAACGGGGCGTTCTGGCGCTCGCTGTACGAGACGCCGACCTTCGAGGCGGAGCTGGAGACGCTGTGGAAGGAGCTGGAGCCGCTCTACCTCAACGTCCACGCCTACGTCCGCCGCGCCCTGCACAGGAAGTTCGGCCCCGAGAAGATCAACCTGAAGGGGCCGATTCCTGCTCATCTGCTGGGTGAGCGGGGGAAAGGCCCTCTGGCATCCCGAGTATTCCGACCCTACAGCCAAACCCCCCCTTCATGCTGGAGCACGACGCCGCCGGCGTTCTGGGGGGGGGGGGGGGGTAGAATCTGCTTTCAGAGGCAGGGAGCGTGAGAGTGTGTGTGACACTTCCACACGGCGAGGGATTGAACCGCAAATCCTCCTTAGTTAAACATTGGCACCGCCGAGGAAGACAAACCCCGCCCCCTCCACCCTCCACCCCTCCCCCCTCCCCCCCGCCCCCCCCAGGCTGAACACTGACCCGCCTCTCCTGTATTTTCAGGTAACATGTGGGCGCAGACGTGGTCCGGCATCATGGACCTGGTCATGCCCTACCCCAACGCCACGCAGGTGGACGCCACGCCGGCGATGGTGGCGCAGGTGAGCAGAAGCACCGCCGGGGCGGGAAACGCCCGCCGTCACACCTGGAAGCAAACGAGAGAAACTCGCCGTCGCACGGTTAAATTAGCTTCGGCGTGAAAGACGAGTCGAGGGAGTCGCTCTGGATGAGAACAGCTGGAATCCACGTCTGACATCGACTGTTCATCCTGGTGGATTCCAGAATAAAAGCCTCCGTGGCTCAGATGTTGGTCGTGACGACATGTTGAACATCTCACTGCCAGAAAACAAAGGTTGTCGATAGTGAAGGTCTCTCTCTCTCTCTCTCTCTCCCTCGCCCAGGGCTGGAACGCCACCAAGATGTTCCAGGTGTCCGACGACTTCTTCACCTCTCTGGGTCTGGAGCCGATGCCACAGGAGTTCTGGGACAGGTCCATGCTGGTGAAGCCTGAAGGCCGGGAGGTGGTGTGTCACGCCTCGGCCTGGGACTTCTACAACCGCAGAGACTTCAGGTGGAACTCAAGACGCTTCGCCGCCTCGTGTAGACAGAGAGAGAAATAAGAACCCCACGTGACTGTGGATGAAAGATTCTTTCGATCGGTCATTCATCAGGTGTCAGTAGGTCAGGAGGTCAGTAGGTCAGGAGGTCAGTAGGTTAGGAGGTCAGGAGGTCAGAAGGTCAGTAGGTCAGGTGTCAGTCGGTCGTCATTTTTGCCCAGAGGTTCTAACTTTAGTGTTTCTCTGACATAAAGTAGTGATTTCTAGTTTTATTTCCATTTGACGTTTTACTGTCTTTGTGATCAAAATGCAGTAAACATGGTTACTGTTCTCATGCAGGGCAGAAGTTTTTATATAGTTCTAGTTTCTTTTTAAATCAATGACTTACAAGGAATTAATGACACGTTCAGAACTACAGCTTCACTTTGGCTCATTGAGCTGCACCGACCTGTTGATGGTTTGTCTGACTTGCGTTGGTGCCTCCAGAATAAAGCAGTGCACGGTGGTGACCATGGACGACCTGATCACCGTGCACCACGAGATGGGCCACGTCCAGTACTTCCTGCAGTACAAAGACCAGCCGGTGTCCTTCCGCGACGGCGCCAACCCGGGCTTCCACGAGGCCATCGGCGACGTGCTGGCCCTGTCGGTGTCCACCCCCAAACACCTGCAGAGCATCGGCCTCCTGGACAAGGTCGTCAACGACCACGGTGAGCGCCGTTCTGCTGAGAATCGCCATGGTTTGCTGCATTTCAAAGCTTTGACTCTGGACTGTTTGGATCCAGAGAGCGACATCAACTTCCTGATGAGCATGGCGCTGGACAAGATCGCCTTCCTGCCCTTCGGCTACCTGATGGACCAGTGGAGGTGGAAGGTGTTTGACGGACGCATCCCCGCCACCGAGTACAACAAAGAATGGTGGAACCTGAGGTACGGCTCGTCAAACTCAACGTTCGCCAGTTGGCTGCAAATGGTTCACCTGAATGATGCGAGTCTCCGACGGCCTTGCAGGATGAAGTACCAGGGTCTCTGCCCCCCGGTGAGTCGCTCTGAGGAAGACTTCGACCCCGGAGCAAAGTTCCACATCCCCGCCAACGTGCCCTACGTCAGGTGAAGTCTCCCGAAGCTGCCGTGTGACACGTGACCATGATGAACTGATAACTGATCGACCAGGGATTGATAAGATGAACATTCTTAGGAACGTGACAGTCGGAGTCACGTGCTGATTGATGTTCAACATCGACGGTCCAGGATGACGGAGAGTCTAAATTCACGTTCCTTAACATTCCTGCAGGTACTTTGTCAGCTTCATCGTCCAGTTCCAGTTCCACAAGGCTCTCTGTGCAGCAGCCAATCACGTAGGGCCTCTGCATACCTGCGACATCTACAAATCCCAGGAAGCCGGGAAGCTGCTGGGGTGAGTGTGCTAACGCTTTAGCATCGCGTGGCGTCGGTCAGTCGGCCAGCAGAGACGACGTGACCTCAGAGCAAGTCTGTCTCCATACCTGTCGGCCAATTAAAGCTCCAGTCAGCAGTGATTGGAGGCTCGGCTCTGTGTGGGAAGTGGAAGAACCAGTTCCTTCAGTTCCTTCTGGTTCTCTGGGATCCGACTGGAACTGATCATTTCCTCCTGAAGCACTTTGAATATTTTGCAACGCCGACATGTTTCTGAGGGAGAATGAGCAAAATAAAAACTTTTCAAAAGCTTCAGTTATTGAACTTCCCCATTCAGACGAGGCTATACGTCTACAGAACAGCAGATGCTAACGTCTCTCCATGCAAACTATGAGCACGTGTGGTTTGGAGGTTGGTGACGTAGACGTAGACGTAGACGTAGAGGCTCCTCGCTGACTCATCTTCTTGTTTGCAGCGACGTGATGAAGCTGGGCTTCAGCAAGCCGTGGCCCGAGGCCATGGCCATGATCACCGGACAGCCCCGGATGAGCGCCGAGCCGCTCATGGAGTATTTCAAGCCTCTGGTCGATTGGCTGGAGGAGCAGAACAACAAGAATGGAGACGTCCGCGGGTGGCCCGGAGTACGACTGGAAACCTTCAAGTACGTCCAACATGCTTCCGCTCTCTCATGCATCCACAGAGACACTCTGAGACATTTTCCACCGGCGAAGCCAGAAGATTCTTGAACTCCTTCCCAGAGGGAAAGTGCTGGAAGTCTTCACACGGAGGCTTCCAATCAGTCTGCTGCTCTTCTAGTTTCACTGATGAGACGATGTGGAGATTTCACTCATAGGACCAGAAGAGCCTCGCAGATTCTCCAGAAGGCAAACATTAGACTTTTAGATGCAAATAAAAACGCAAAGAACAGAAACGAAGCAGCTGAGCGCCGGCGTTATGAACTTCTTTCTGTTCCTGAACCTGAAACATGTGAGACAAGGAGGCAAGCTTTCATTGAGGTGACGTTCACCTCCATGTCTTCTGTACGCAGCACAAAGCCCAGAGTGGAATGAACTCCCACAATAAACACTGTGGGAGTTCATTCAACTCTGGCTTTCTTGCTGTTCTCGCTCGCTGACGCTTTCACTCAATCACACCTGAACTAAAACATTTACACAGCAGAATTTCTAAAATAAAAAAAAAACCCAAATGTGAAAGAGGAAGGAAGCCGATCGGTCATAGAAACTGTTTGAGGAGAAGTGATGCACCAGTGCAGCACTAGACTGGATCACGAGGTGGAGCTGAACACAGGAAGCAGTTGGTGACGTTGGCCATCGCCGACTGAACCACTGAACTCTTGGCTCGTTATGTTTAATTGTTTTGTTTTTTTGGAATGTCATTTTGTTGTTATGGTTTGAATAACTCCGCTGATGCCCACAAGCCAGAAGTAAACTTGAGAAAAAGAAAACATATGTATACGGCACATAGACAGGTAAATCACCTGGAACTACAAATGGCTTATTGAGAGTCACTTTTATTGTGAAGGGCTGAAAAGCTGCACACTGAGCAAAAGAAAGTGTTGCTTTGTGAAACAAAAGGCATCGGTGGTCCGAGAACAAAAGTCCAAATATGGACGTTTCTAATGTTTCACTGTGTGTGTGTGTGTGTGTGTGCAGGTGAAGGGCCGGACGTAGGGCCGAGTGTCACGCCGAGTGTGGCGCCGAGCGTGGCGCCGAGCGTGGCGCCAGAGGACGTGCCCTTCCTGGGTATGAGTGTGAGCAGCTCGGCGGCGGCGGCCGGCCAGTGGGTCCTCCTCGCTCTGGGGTTGTTGTTCCTGATTTGCTCGATTGGTTTGGCCTTTAAATACCGGAAGTCAAAAAGGCGGGACAAAGACTTCAGTCTGTCCACGATGGAGCTGAAGCAGAAGGATTAGCTGAAGCAGAAGGATTAGCCGAAGGCCTCCGTCACCGGAACACCAACAACCTCAACCTGAACGTCAGCGTTTCTAAAGTTCACCCAAACAAATGGCTCTTCTTTTTGTCTCTTATCCAGTCTTGTATATTTATTGTATACAATTACACTCAAATTTGATTTTTTGCCTACAAAACATCAAAGGAATTTACAAGCACTACAATTTTGTAATTTATTTGTAATATTTGAATGTTAATGGGGGGGGGGGGGCTGTTTTAAAATGAATGTAAAGCCATTCATTGTGTTTTTCCTGGAATATTTTGATCTTTTATAATTTTTTTTCCTGTTTGTTGAATCCTCTGCATTTCTACAATAAAGACATTAAATATTTCTCCTTGTCTGAGTTCAGTGGTAAAACAATCCAGACCACAAAGCTTGTTAAAAAGGGAATTTAATTACACTGAACCTCACGGTACAAAAATCAAGAAACACAGTTTGTAGCGTGGGTTTCAGGCCCTCCTCCTCCTCCTCCTCCTCCTCCTCCTCCTCCTCCTCCTCCTCCTCCTCCTCCTCCTCCTCCTCCTCCTCCGCCCACAAACATTCCAAATGTCCTCCAACATACGAAGCTCAGCTACGGCGGTCAAAGGTCAAAGATCAAAGGTCAAAGGTCAAGGGTCAACCTCCGTGCAGTGTGTCCGGAGCGGCTCCCCGGTGATATTCCCCACATTCTGAACGAACTCGTCCAGAAGCGTCAGCGAGCCGGTCCACCGGGACCCGCCGGTACAAACACCAGTTCCTCCAAACCCGGCGGGGAAATGCTTTGATCTCGCCGCAGAAAAAAAAACGCAAAGCAACTTTTCGTTCTCCAGGTCCGGCCGGCGTCCTCGCTGCATCGGAGGCCCTGGAGGGACGGGAAGCGTCGCCCGCTGTCGACATTCATGCTGATCAAGTGCAGTTTGACGGTGACAGTGAGAAGGAATGACGCTGGTTTGGCGGCCGGGAGGCGGCGTCCAATCAGAGGGAAGGTAAACAGCCGGTTCTCCTGATTACAGAGGAAACGCTGAGCCTCCTCACAAAGGAATAAATGAAGACTAATCACACGCCGCCGCCGAGCTCGGCCGGCTATTACCTAAAAACATCAAAGGAATTTACAAGCTACCGACCCGAACGCGACTCGGATTTAAATGTCCAACGCTGCATTGGACAGGAACGCGGCTCTTCTCAAGCCAAACCAAATATTGCACAAAACGAAATGAGGAAATCTACTAAAAATGAAAACGAAGCGATCCAGAGGCTCAGTCCAGCCCGGCTCGGCGTCCCGCCGTCAAACCGAGGAGACGGCGAGGAGTCCAGGGTCCAAAGCCTCAGGAGTAGAAGCGCCGCGACTCGGTCCAGCTGGTGACCCAGGACTTCCTGTGCGGCTCCTCGGCCTGGAGGCCCGGGGCACACTGGTAGCGCTCGGCCCGGCCGATCTTCACCCCCCGGTGCTTCGGCATGGCCCGGTAGGAGACGGTGCGCCTGAAGAAGCCCAGCTGCAGGGGGACAGGAGGAGGACGTTAACGGTGGGACACGCCTTCACCGCGGGGGGGCCGGGGGCGGGGGCGGCGCGGCGGACGGAGGTTTGGGGTTGGGAGGAAAATGAAGTTAGACCAGAGGGAAAGTCGGCGAATTAAAAGGGGAAGAAAGAAGCTGGAAGTCTGAAGACATGAAGTCCAGCGACGGCCTGGAGGGGACGGACAGTCAGGACTCAACCACCCAGAGCCGCCATTCATCTGAAGGGGGTGTTTTTACCCAGAAGCCCCTGGGGGGGCGTGCTGCTGGGAGACACGTGGGGGGGTGGGGGGGGGCCTCAGTAGTCTTCAGTCAGCCTCTCTGTCTCAGAGGGCTGGATCTTCATCTCAGCCTTCTGGGCCTTGGCCTCATACATCTCCCTCCTGCTGGCTCTCTGGAAGAAGCCGCACTGGGCGAGGAAGAGGAGGAGGAGGACGAAGGAAGCAGGTCAAAGGTTAATCTGAGGCTTCAACACGGACCAATCTGTTGACATGGTGTGAATCATAGATATACAACACTAGATGCTGTGCGCCTGTCAGGTGCCTGCAGCGCCGCCATCTTGGAGAGGTCTCTCTCTGGAGCCCAACGTGACGACCCCGGCTGGAAGATCCACTAAAACACGTGTAGCTCGCTTGCTAGTAGCAACACCAGTAAAAGCTCATGAAGTTGAGCTGCAGCTGGAACGTTTCAGTGGATCTTCTCGGCCGGGGTCCAGAGGGAGACCTCTCCAAGATGGCGGCGCTGCAGGCAGGTGGCGTCATCAGGCCGTGCAGTATCTAGCGTTGTATATCTATGGCGTGGACAGTAGGGGGCTTCAGGTGTGCGGTGCGGGGACAGGAAGTGAGACGTCTCACCTTCCACATGATGAGGATGATGATGCCCAGCAGCAGGATCCCCGCCACCGCCGCCGAGATGATGATCCACAGGGGGAGGACGTACGGAGGCTCCACCCACTCCACCGGCAGGACCTCCACATGGAACTACAGCCGGAGCAGAGGGAAGGGATGCTCAAGGACTCTCACCACCACCATCATCATCATCATCATCATCTTCCTCCTCTCCACCCACCGTGGTGGTCTGACTGTCCATCTTGAGCGTGGGCTTGTCGGTGACGAGCTTCAGCGTGGCCTGACCTCTGACCGTGACCTTCAGGGCGTCGGAGAAGTCCTGGGGAGACACGGGTTCACAAAGACCTCCATCTGAACCAAGACCACCAACGCTCGTCTCGTTTGTCTCGTTTGTGTCTCGTTTGTGTCTCGTTTGTGTCTCATTTGTGTCTCATTTGTGTCTCTTTTGTCTCGTTTGTGTCTCGTTTGTCTCGTTTGGTCTCGTTTGTGTCTCTTTTGTGTCTCGTTTGTCTCGTTTGTCTCGTTTGTCTCGTTTGTGTCTCGTTTGTCTCGTTTGTGTCTCGTTTGTCTCGTTTGTGTCTCGTTTGTCTCATTTGTGTCTCATTTGTGTCTCTTTTGTCTCGTTTGTGTCTCGTTTGTGTCTCGTTTGTCTCGTTTGGTCTCGTTTGTGTCTCTTTTGTGTCTCGTTTGTGTCTCGTTTGTCTCATTTGTGTCTCATTTGTGTCTCTTTTGTCTCGTTTGTGTCTCGTTTGTCTCGTTTGGTCTCGTTTGTGTCTCTTTTGTGTCTCGTTTGTCTCGTTTGTCTCGTTTGTCTCGTTTGTGTCTCGTTTGTCTCATTTGTGTCTCATTTGTGTCTCTTTTGTCTCGTTTGTGTCTCGTTTGTCTCGTTTGGTCTCGTTTGTGTCTCTTTTGTGTCTCGTTTGTGTCTCGTTTGTCTCATTTGTGTCTCATTTGTGTCTCTTTTGTCTCGTTTGTGTCTCGTTTGTCTCGTTTGGTCTCGTTTGTGTCTCTTTTGTGTCTCGTTTGTCTCGTTTGTCTCGTTTGTCTCGTTTGTGTCTCGTTTGTCTCGTTTGTGTCTCGTTTGTGTCTGTCGGCCTCAGGATGAAACGCTGCAGATCTGGAGGAGGAGGAGGAGGAGGAAGAGGAGGAGGAGGAAGAGGAGGCTGGTTCCTCCTGCTGCTTTTTTCCGACCATCAGACTTCAGACAGAAGATTCCCAGTTAGACGACACTGTCGTCTAACTGGGAATCTTCTAACTGGGAATCGTCTAACTGGGAATCTTCTAACTGGGAATCGTCTAACTGGGAATCTTCTAACTGGGAATCGTCTAACTTGGAATCGTCTAACTGGGAATCTTCTAACTGGGAATCGTCTAACTGGGAATCGTCTAACTGGGAATCTTCTAACTGGGAATCGTCTAACTGGGAATCTTCTAACTGGGAATCGTCTAACTTGGAATCGTCTAACTGGGAATCGTCTAACTGGGAATCTTCTAACTGGGAATCGTCTAACTTGGAATCGTCTAACTGGGAATCTTCTAACTGGGAATCGTCTAACTGGGAATCTTCTAACTGGGAATCTTCTAACTGGGAATCGTCTAACTTGGAATCGTCTAACTGGGAATCTTCTAACTGGGAATCGTCTAACTGGGAATCGTCTAACTGGGAATCTTCTAACTGGGAATCGTCTAACTGGGAATCTTCTAACTGGGAATCGTCTAACTTGGAATCGTCTAACTGGGAATCGTCTAACTGGGAATCTTCTAACTGGGAATCGTCTAACTTGGAATCGTCTAACTGGGAATCTTCTAACTGGGAATCGTCTAACTGGGAATCGTCTAACTGGGAATCTTCTAACTGGGAATCGTCTAACTTGGAATCGTCTAACTGGGAATCGTCTAACTGGGAATCTTCTAACTGGGAATCGTCTAACTTGGAATCGTCTAACTGGGAATCGTCTAACTGGGAATCGTCTAACTGGGAATCTTCTAACTGGGAATCTTCTAACTGGGAATCGTCTAACTTGGAATCGTCTAACTGGGAATCTTCTAACTGGGAATCGTCTAACTGGGAATCGTCTAACTGGGAATCTTCTAACTGGGAATCGTCTAACTGGGAATCTTCTAACTGGGAATCGTCTAACTTGGAATCGTCTAACTGGGAATCGTCTAACTGGGAATCTTCTAACTGGGAATCGTCTAACTTGGAATCGTCTAACTGGGAATCTTCTAACTGGGAATCGTCTAACTGGGAATCGTCTAACTGGGAATCTTCTAACTGGGAATCGTCTAACTGGGAATCGTCTAACTGGGAATCTTCTAACTGGGAATAGTCTAACTGGGAATCGTCTAACTGGGAATCGTCTAACTGGGAATCTTCTAACTGGGAATCGTCTAACTGGGAATCGTCTAACTGGGAATCTTCTAACTGGGAATCGTCTAACTGGGAATCTTCTAACTGGGAATCGTCTAACTGGGAATCGTCTAACTGGGAATCTTCTAACTGGGAATCGTCTAACTGGGAATCGTCTAACTGGGATGAAACTGCAGGAAACGACCAACAAAACGCACTGAAGAAACAGTTTGTAAGCGACTACGTTGTGACTACGTCTGCAGAGATGGACGATCGTCGTCATCGTGGAGGGGGCGGGGCCTCGTGGCCTCTGACCTCTAACATGGTGCTGTTCCACAGCCGGGACCGGACGTGAATCTTGGCGGAGTTGGACATGTTGACCAGGGGACAGGTGAAGGTCACACACCTCGCCGTTCCCAGGGAGCATTGCTGCAACACACACACACACACACACACACACACACACACACACACACACACACACACACACACACACACACACACACACACACACACACACACACACACACACACACACACACACACACACACACACACACACACACACACACACACACACACACACACACACACACACGAGACACCATGACATGATGACATGACAGTTCTTGTGTTTAACGTGATTCATACCAGCAGGAAAGCTTCTTTTCGAGGCGTCAACAACGTGACGGCCGCCTGCGGCTCCACGCTCTTCATCGGCTCATCTTCATCTTCCTCTTCTACCTGACGCCTGCTTCTCCTGACTCTGCTCTCTGACAGCTGGGAGGAGGGGGAGGGAGGAGGGAGGAGGAGGAGGAGGGAGGAGGAGGAGGAGGGAGGAGGACAGGGAGGAGGAGGGCGAGGACACAGAGACATGACATCACAGGGCTGCTGGTAATTACAGGTTTGGATAAAAACGATTCTTCTCAGAAAAGCCTCGTCACATTAAACTTTCTATTTTCAGCTCTGAGGTCGGAGTTTTTGGCGACAGACGTTTTCTTTTGTTTCTATTTTCTGTCCTAAAAAGTATTTTAGCGGCGCTTCGGTTTGGCAGCAGGACGATTTTCACACCAGGAGACGTTTGTTCATCTGAGCTGCTTCTTCTGATTCACCGTCGTCTGGAGGAGTCGTTTAAACGAGGATCAAACTACGACGGAGAATCTCTGACCTCCGGGACAGTTTGGCAGTTTGAGAGTTTGAGAGTTTGAGAGTTTGAGAGTTTGAGAGTTTGAGAGTTTGAGAGTTTGAGAGTTTGAGAGTTTGAGAGTTTAAGAGTTTAAGAGTTTAAGAGTTTAAGAGTTTAAGAGTTTAAGAGTTTAAGAGTTTAAGAGTTTAAGAGTTTAAGAGTTTAAGAGTTTTAGAGTTTTAGAGTTTTAGAGTTTTAGAGTTTTAGAGTTTTAGAGTTTAAGAGTTTTAGAGTTTTAGAGTTTAAGAGTTTTAGAGTTTAAGAGTTTAAGAGTTTTAGAGTTTAAGAGTTTAAGAGTTTAAGAGTTTAAGAGTTTAAGAGTTTTAGAGTTTTAGAGTTTTAGAGTTTTAGAGTTTAAGAGTTTAAGAGTTTAAGAGTTTAAGAGTTTAAGAGTTTAAGAGTTTTAGAGTTTTAGAGTTTTAGAGTTTAAGAGTTTAAGAGTTTAAGAGTTTAAGAGTTTAAGAGTTTAAGAGTTTAAGAGTTTAAGAGTTTTAGAGTTTTAGAGTTTTAGAGTTTAAGAGTTTAAGAGTTTAAGAGTTTAAGAGTTTTAGAGTTTAAGAGTTTCACCTGCGGCGCCGCTTCATTTTCTCCACAAAGGCTTGTTTCTGATCTCATCCCTCGTTTCCTCCTGAGCCCCCCCCCCCCCCCCCCCCCCCCGGTGGTTATTCTGACTTCTCAGTCATCATGTTGGATATATTAATGTATTAATATATGTTTAATTTCAGTTCCTGAACGTTCTCAGATGTACGTCGGTGCCACGCGGCGCCTCACCGTCAGGTTGAGCAGGTTGACCACGCCCCCAGGAGGCCGGCACTCCGCCTCCCGCTGCTCCGCCTCCTCCACCACCACCACCCTCGTCAGGTACAGCAGCCACTTGCCGTTGGCGACCTCGTAGGGCCAGTCCAGCTCCAGGGCCAGCGTGCCCAGGTCCCCCAGGGGCTCCCCGGGCAGGTCCACCTGGACAGGGGGAGACCGGGGGGGGGGTCAGCAGACCCGGTGGGCGGAGCTTCCACAGCATCCAACCACAAACCACGGCTGGTTCAACAACCCACGCCCCACGGGCGGGGTTGACGTGGTGAAGCGTGGCTCCAGGGAGGTCAGCAGGGTCGTTACCGGGCGGCGGTGGCGGTGGCGGTGGCGGCGGCGGCGGTGACTCACCTGGAAGGTGAACTCCACCAGACTGCCCACGTCGCTGCTGTTCACCATGGCCGACTCGCCCATCACCGCGCCGCCAAACTGCGTCTGCACCAGCGGGTTCCTCCTGGACGCCAACACACGCTTTCGTCACCTCGAGTTTGTTTGGGTTTTTTTTTTTCCTTCCGTCAACAGTTTGAAGGTATTTCGTGGTCGTGAGGCGGCGGCGGCGGCGAGGCTCACAGGGACAAGATGGGGAGAATGGTGTTTTCTATCATCACGGCCACGGACACAGGCCTCAGGTCGTCCTGCTCGCTGACGCTGCAGGAATCACATGTCAGAACAACCAACGTCCGTCTCGGCAGCACGGACACACGGTCAGAACCCGAATCCACTGGATCCAACATGAATCATCAAAGAAAACCGCGGCTTTGTTGTGATTCCCTCCAGACGGGATTACAAGTCTTACGTGGACAGAAGCAGCTGCGCCTGCAGCTGCTGGGTGAACAGCGTGATCCCCGTGGTCTCGAACCACAGCAGCAGCGTCACCTAATGACGACATCAAGCAAACGTCAAGCTGGAACCCGCGGCGGCGGCGTCAGGCTCTGGCGGCGGCGAGCAAACCTGCCTTGTCATTGCCTCTGAGCGGGTTCCCCAGGTCGCAGAGCAGCGAGCCCACAGAGCTGCACTGCACCGCAGGGTCCTGCAGGGGAAGGACAAGGGGCGTTTAGGTGCAGCAAGGCGCCGAGTGGGAAGGTGTGGTGGACGGCTGCTGCCCCCTGGTGGACGTACGGCAGATCTGACGGCGGCGTAGGTGAGCTCGGGGGGGATGGTGAGGTTCAGCGTGGCCTGGTGGGCGTCCTCCGCCAGACGCCCCGCAGACGGCAGGTTGGTCACTTCCACCATCATCCTCAGGATCTTCATGTTGCCGTTAAACTGCAGCACCTGCAGTTTGCCTTGTCTGGGCGTTATTGTAATCAGATTACATGTTGAGATCGTCATTATTTATGTCGTTTGACTCGTTTTCGATACATAACCTCGGGCGTGACGGTCAAACGATGACAGGTTATACATAGTATGATATTTATATATATATTATAGCATAGAGGCGCGTGGTGACGGCACTGAAATCTCAATAATTAAATAAGAATATTTTTTTAAGGTCAAATAAAAAAAAGACATTTTCCATCAATTGGTGGTTTAGACGATCGCCTCGTCATTTTTCCACAGAAGATCGTCTTTCCAAACCCCGGGGGGGTCCGACCCCGGGGGGCCGGACGGCCGGAGCCGGGGTTTTACAATCTCCCCACTCTGGGACCCGAGTTCTAAAAAACCTGTTTTCACATTTCTAAAACCGCCTCGTGTGGACGACCAGAAGCACCTGGTCCAGGTGAACCAGGTTCCTGGTCCAGGTGAACCAGGTTCCTGGAGGGGGCGGGGCCTCAGAACGGCTGCAGGGTGGAGGATTAAACGTCACCTGGGGTACGGCTTTTCTCCGTTGTCGACAAACTGAGCCGCCACCTGCAGGTTACTGGAACACTTGTTGTCGGAACCGCATTCCTTCTGGAAGTGGATCTGCAGGAGAACCGGGTCACTCTCATGAGCAGCATGAGGAAGATGAGAGTGAAGGTGTAGTAAAGCATGAGGAAGATGAGAATGAGGGTGTAGTAAAGCATGAGGAAGATGAGATTGAGGGCGTAGTAAAGCATGAGGAAGATGAGAGTGAGGGTGTAGTAAAGCATGAGGAAGATGAGAGTGAGGGTGTAGTAAAGCATGAGGAAGATGAGAGTGAGGGTGTAGTAAAGCATGAGGAAGATGAGAATGAGGGCGTAGTAAAGCATGAGGAAGATGAGAGTGAAGGTGTAGTAAAGCATGAGGAAGATGAGAATGAGGGTGTAGTAAAGCATGAGGAAGATGAGAATGAGGGCGTAGTAAAGCATGAGGAAGATGAGAATGAGGGCGTAGTAAAGCATGAGGAAGATGAGAATGAGGGCGTAGTAAAGCATGAGGAAGATGAGAATGAGGGCGTAGTAAAGCATGAGGAAGATGAGAGTGAAGGTGTAGTAAAGCATGAGGAAGATGAGAATGAGGGTGTAGTAAAGCATGAGGAAGATGAGATTGAGGGCGTAGTAAAGCATGAGGAAGATGAGAGTGAGGGTGTAGTAAAGCATGAGGAAGATGAGAGTGAAGGTGTAGTAAAGCATGAGGAAGATGAGAATGAGGGTGTAGTAAAGCATGAGGAAGATGAGAATGAGGGCGTAGTAAAGCATGAGGAAGATGAGAATGAGGGCGTAGTAAAGCATGAGGAAGATGAGAATGAGGGCGTAGTAAAGCATGAGGAAGATGAGAATGAGGGCGTAGTAAAGCATGAGGAAGATGAGAATGAGGGTGTAGTAAAGCATGAGGAAGATGAGATTGAGGGCGTAGTAAAGCATGAGGAAGATGAGATTGAGGGCGTAGTAAAGCATGAGGAAGATGAGTGAAGGCGTAGTAAAGCATGAGGAAGATGAGAATGAGGGTGTAGTAAAGCATGAGGAAGATGAGAGTGAAGACGTAGTACAGCATGAGGAAGATGAGTGAAGGCGTAGTAAAGCATGAGGAAGATGAGAATGAGGGTGTAGTAAAGCATGAGGAAGATGAGATTGAGGGCGTAGTAAAGCATGAGGAAGATGAGAGTGAGGGTGTAGTAAAGCATGAGGAAGATGAGAGTGAAGGTGTAGTAAAGCATGAGGAAGATGAGAATGAGGGTGTAGTAAAGCATGAGGAAGATGAGAATGAGGGTGTAGTAAAGCATGAGGAAGATGAGAGTGAGGGCGTAATAAAGCATGAGGAAGATGAGAATGAGGGCGTAGTAAAGCATGAGGAAGATGAGAATGAGGGCGTAGTGAAGCATGAGGAAGATGAGAATGAGGGCGTAGTAAAGCATGAGGAAGATGAGAATGAGGGCGTAGTAAAGCATGAGGAAGATGAGAATGAGGGCGTAGTAAAGCATGAGGAAGATGAGAATGAGGGCGTAGTAAAGCATGAGGAAGATGAGAATGAGGGTGTAGTAAAGCATGAGGAAGATGAGATTGAGGGTGTAGTAAAGCATGAGGAAGATGAGAATGAGGGCGTAGTAAAGCATGAGGAAGATGAGAATGAGGGTGTAGTAAAGCATGAGGAAGATGAGATTGAGGGCGTAGTAAAGCATGAGGAAGATGAGAATGAGGGCGTAGTAAAGCATGAGGAAGATGAGAATGAGGGTGTAGTAAAGCATGAGGAAGATGAGATTGAGGGCGTAGTAAAGCATGAGGAAGATGAGAATGAGGGTGTAGTAAAGCATGAGGAAGATGAGAATGAGGGCGCAGTAAAGCATGAGGAAGATGAGAATGAGGGTGTAGTAAAGCATGAGGAAGATGAGAATGAGGGCGTAGTAAAGCATGAGGAAGATGAGAATGAGGGCGTAGTAAAGCATGAGGAAGATGAGAATGAGGGCGTAGTAAAGCATGAGGAAGATGAGAATGAGGGTGTAGTAAAGCATGAGGAAGATGAGATTGAGGGTGTAGTAAAGCATGAGGAAGATGAGAATGAGGGCGTAGTAAAGCATGAGGAAGATGAGAATGAGGGTGTAGTAAAGCATGAGGAAGATGAGATTGAGGGCGTAGTAAAGCATGAGGAAGATGAGAATGAGGGCGTAGTAAAGCATGAGGAAGATGAGAATGAGGGTGTAGTAAAGCATGAGGAAGATGAGATTGAGGGCGTAGTAAAGCATGAGGAAGATGAGAATGAGGGTGTAGTAAAGCATGAGGAAGATGAGAATGAGGGCGCAGTAAAGCATGAGGAAGATGAGAATGAGGGTGTAGTAAAGCATGAGGAAGATGAGAATGAGGGTGTAGTAAAGCATGAGGAAGATGAGAATGAGGGTGTAGTAAAGCCTCCACCTCAGCTCTCTGGGTGACTTGCTGCTCCTTGCTCAGGATGGGAAAGGCGTCCAGGTTCTGGATCCGCCGCGACTTCAGCTTCTGTTCTTGCAGCGACAGGTTGAGGGAGAAAACCACCGGCTCCAGTTTGTCCCTCACGGGCTCCTGTCAGGTGACCGACAAGATGGCCGTCAGCGGGGGGGGGGGGGGGGGGGGGGGGGGGTGGGGGGGGGGCGTGGACCCGGGGCGGCAGGACGCCTCACCTCCACGTACAGCCTCAGCTTGTGACACTTGTGTCTGGAGGCGGCGAGGCTGAGGAGGCCGGACTGGGCGTCGTCGCCGTTGCTCTGGAACAGAACCCGGTGGCTCCGCCTCTCAATGTCGGCCTTCACCGTGTACTGCACCGCTGCAACACAACACAACACACCGTGTACTGCACCGCTGCAACACAACACAACACACCGTGTACTGCACCGCTGCAACACAACACAACACACCGTGTACTGCACCACTGCAACACAACACAACACACCGTGTACTGCACAGCTGCAACACAACACAACACACCGTGTACTGCACCGCTGCAACACAACACAACACACCGTGTACTGCACCGCTGCAACACAACACAACACACCGTGTACTGCACTGCTGCAACACAACACAACACACCGTGTACTGCACCGCTGCAACACAACACAACACACCGTGTACTGCACCGCTGCAACACAACACAACACACCGTGTACTGCACCACTGCAACACAACACAACACACCGTGTACTGCACCGCTGCAACACAACACAACACACCGTGTACTGCACTGCTGCAACACAACACAACGGTGCAAAGAGGAGGTGAAGAACGAGGAGGTGAAGAATGAAGAGGTGAAGAATGAAGAGGTGAAGAACGAGGAGGTGAAGAGAGGAGGTGAAGAGAGGAGGTGAAGAGAGGAGGTGAAGAGAGGAGGTGAAGAACGAGGAGGTGAAGAGAGGAGGTGAAGAACGAGGAGGTGAAGAGAGGAGGTGAAGAACAAGGAGGTGAAGAGAGGAGGTGAAGAGAGGAGGTGAAGAGAGGCGGTGAAGAGAGGAGGTGAAGAACGAGGAGGTGAAGAGAGGAGGTGAAGAACGAGGAGGTGAAGAGAGGAGGTGAAGAACGAGGAGGTGAAGAGAGGAGGTGAAGAGAGGAGGTGAAGAGAGGCGGTGAAGAGAGGAGGTGAAGAGAGGAGGTGAAGAGAGGAGGTGAAGAGAGGAGGTGAAGAACGAGGAGGTGAAGAGAGGAGGTGAAGAACGAGGAGGTGAAGAGAGGAGGTGAAGAGAGGTGAAGAGAGGAGGTGAAGAACGAGGAGGTGAAGAGAGGAGGTGAAGAGAGGTGAAGAGAGGAGGTGAAGAACGAGGAGGTGAAGAGAGGAGGTGAAGAGAGGAGGTGAAGAGAGGAGGTGAAGAGAGGAGGTGAAGAGAGGCGTCTCACTGATGTTCCTCCTGAAGTCCTTGTTGCCGTTGCTCAGGGTGAAGGACAGACACAAGGTCGCCGTGACGCTGCAGTGGGACACAATCACAATGATGACATCACGTCACGCTTCAACGACCGGCGGCCGACCGGGACGTTTGATTGGTTCTCACCAGGGGGTCTTCCCGGGACACTGGTTAGGATCCACGATCCGCGGCTCCACACTGAAGTCTTTGGTCAGGTGGATGACCGGTCGAGCTCTGGACACCGGGGGGGGGGGGGGGGGGGGGACAGTACCTTCATATCTGCAGTTTTACTGGATTATCCATCATAACGAGCAGTAAAGGAAGTGACCACAATATAACAATATTTCCTGTACATCGTCACACATTTTCAAGGATTTTATGATAAAAACAGTAAAATTGTGAATGAAAAAAATGTAAATTTCTCCATTTGTGAGGTGAATCAAGGTTCATCTTTTCTCGTCGTAAAAAGCTGTGAGAGACGCTTCATTTCTGGTTAAAAGGGAAACAAAACGTGAAGAAAACAGACTAAAGTTCGGTCTGTTTCGGCTGCAGAAGCCTGATGAGAGCGGCTCTGAACACCAGGGGGCGGCGTTTCACTCCAGTGGCTGTTTCAGGCTGTTCAGGGTTTAGCCGCGTTCCACTGGACCTTGAAACCTATCCAAGTATGTGAAAGATTACAGTATTTCAAAGATTACAGTATTTAGCCGCAGCTCCACATTCCGTACCGGAGCAGGGCGATGCGGTCGTCCAGGGAGCCCACCAGGATGTCGGGGTAGCTGTTGTCGTCCATGTCCATCCCCCCGCTGATGGAATAGCCGAAGGTGTGGAAGTGTCCGTTGTCCACCGACTTCCCCTCGATCACCTGCAGGGGGGCGGCAGCGGCGACACGCGGGCGTTAAACGCAGAAAGCGCAGGCGCAACTTTTCGAAAACGGGCCCCCCCCTGGACAGGAAGTGTGGGCGTCACCTGGCTGGGCTCCGGGGCCACGCCCTGTTTGCTCCCCATCCAGATGAAAACTCTGCCGGTGTCCAGGAACGGCGCTCCGACCGCGAAGTCTGGAAACACAAAACACACCTGGAGACCCTGAGCTGGCTGCAGCCGCTGCACCCCACCTGCAGCCCCGCTGCACCCGGCCTGCAGCCGCTGCACCCCACCTGCAGGTGGCAGCTACCCCACCTGCAGCCGCTGCACCCCACCTGCAGCCCCGCTGCACCCGACCTGCAGCCGCTGCAGGTCGGGTGCAGCGGGGCTGCAGGTGGGGTGCAGCGGGGCTGCAGGTGGGGTGCAGCGGCTGCAGGCCGGTGCGTTGCGGGCTGCAGGTGGGGTGCAGCGGCTGCAGGTGGGGTGCAGCGGCTGCAGGCCGGGTTGCAGCGGGCTGCAGGTGGGGTGCAGCGGCTGCAGGTGGGGTGCAGGCGGCTGCAGGCCGGGTGCAGCGGGGCTGCAGGTGGGGTGCAGCGGCTGCAGGTGGCAGCACCCCACCTGCAGCCGCTGCACCCCACCTGCAGGTGGCAGCTACCCCACCTGCAGCGGCTGCACCCGACCTGCAGCCCCGCTGCACCCGACCTGCAGCCGCTGCAGGTGGGGTGCAGCGGCTGCAGGTGGGGTGCAGCGGCTGCAGGCCGGGTGCAGCGGGGCTGCAGGTGGGGTGCAGCGGCTGCAGGTGGCAGCACCCCACCTGCAGCCGCTGCACCCCACCTGCAGCCGCTGCAGGTCAGGTGCAGCGGCTGCAGGCGGGGTGCAGCGGCTGCAGGCCGGGTGCAGCGGCTGCAGCCCCGCTGCACCCGACCTGCAGCCCCGCTGCACCTGACCTGCAGCCGCTGCAGGTCGGGTGCAGCGGCTGCAGGTGGGGTGCAGCGGCTGCAGGCCGGGTGCAGCGGGGGTGCAGGTGGGGTGCTGCCACCTGCAGCCGCTGCACCCCACCTGCAGCCCCGCTGCACCCCACCTGCAGCCGCTGCACCCGACCTGCAGCCCCGCTGCACCCGACCTGCAGCCGCTGCAGGTCGGGTGCAGCGGCTGCAGGTGGGGTGCAGCGGCTGCACCACGTTCCACAACATACAGAAATACAGGGCGGCGGTAAAGTCTCTAGTGCGTTTTAAACTCCTCGTCCTCCATCGTTTCTTGTATTATTGACTCGCTTTGTATTTATTTCATTTTCAGTTTGGCCGTCCTGGGATTCTAGAATCTACATTTCTTCTTTTCAAAAGATCACGTGCAGTACAAGACTTTATCTTCTACGACTACACTACAAGATGTTTTTTATATATTGAACAGGAGAGACTTTTTATTTAAACTTGTCATAGTCAAATCTGTTCCACATTCAAAGACACGATCATGTAAATAATCCTGACTGTGATGTTTTCCAGCAGCTCCACTGAGACGAGACGTTGGAGAACCGACCTTGGAAGCCGTCCTGGTTGACGTCGCCGATGGCCGCCACCGCCAGGCCGAACGCCGAGGCGGCCGGCCCCTTCAGCACCGCCGTGGCCGAGTTCTGGAAGGATCCGTTCTCGTTCATGAAGATGTAGACGGCGCCGCCCTCGTCCTTCATGCGGTCGAAGTAAAACGGGGCGCCGACGATCAGGTCGTTCCAGCTGCAGCCGGAGAGACGAGAAGGACCTGAGTCTGGTCCGGCACCACGGTGAGGGTTCTGCGTTTCAACTTCACTTTCTACGTCTGAGGTGAACTACGATGAACTACGGTGAGCTGAGGTGAACTACGGTGAGCTGAAATGAACTACGGTGAACTGAGGTGAACTACGGTGCACTACGATGAACTACGGTGAACTACGATGAGCTGAAACGAACTACGGTGAACTACGGTGAACTACGGTGAACTGAGGTGAACTACAGTGAACTACGACGAACTACGGTGAGCTGAGGTGAACTACGGTGAGCTGAGGTGAACGACAGAGAACTGTGGTGAGCTGAGGTGAACTACGGTGAACTGAGGTGAAGTACAGTGAACTACGGTGAGCTGAAGTGAACTGAGGTGAACTACGGTGAACTGAGGTGAACTACAGTGAACTACGGTGAACTATGGTGAACTACAGTGAACTGAGGTGAACTACGGTGAGCTGAAGTGAACTACGGTGAACTACGGTGAGCTGAGGTGAGAGGGTAACTTCACTCACATTCTGGGTGTCGTGGTTATAAATGTTCTAAACGTTAAAAATGTTAAAAGCGTTAAAAGCGTTAAAAGCGTTCTAAACGTAAAAAGCGTTCTAAACGTTCTAAACGTTAAAAACGTTCTAAACGTTCTAAACGTTCTAAACATTAAAAACGTTCTAAACGTGTGAACTTGACTGCTGGTCTCTTGAGACCTGTTCTGGACCACAAGTGGTCTGAAGGTTGGACTTGTGTCCCAGAAGGACGGCGGCTCTGCTTCGTCACGGAACTCGTCTTCATGCACAACGTAACCAGACAACCACTGTCCTCGTCGCCACGGTTACCCACTCGTCGTTGTTGAGGTCGGTGATCGCCAGGCTGTTTCCAAAATAAGAGCCCACTTGCTCCCCGGGGATGATCTGCACCGGCTCGATCCTGGTCCGGAGCCTGCCCAGCATCACGGCGCCCCTGGACTCGTCCCTGGGAGACCCCGTCACCACGGTGTACTCGTCGCGGCTCAGCACCTTCTTCTCCTCCAGGACGGAGTACCCTGCAGGCGGAGGAGGAGGCGGGGTGACGGAGCCGGTCTGGAGGCTGGTGGGAAGGTGGAGGTGTGCTACGTACCCATGTAGCTGTGTCGCCTCTTCAGCGGCTCAAAGTCTTTCTCGGCGGAGTCCCAGGCGTTCAGCGGGTCGGGGTTCCTCCACGTGACGTGAACGTTTCCTTCACGACAAAGCAGAATCAGACAAAGAACCAGAGGAACCCCCCCGGCGGTGACCCCCCCCCCCCCCGCGGGGCCCCACCTTGCCACAGGTAGCTCCCCGGGGTGCCGATGTAGACGTCGGTCTCCGTCATGCCGCCCGACATGCCCATGGTGCACATGCCCTCGAACTCCATGTCCAGGCTGGGGTTGCACACCTCGTAGCTGTGCGCCTGCCACTCGTCGTCGGGGTCAAAGGTCAGGTCGTTGCTCCTCACGTAGCACTTCCCGATCATCTGCCGCTGCTCCTCCGTGCCGCTCTGGATGATCTTCACGTAGCGGTGGCCGCAGGCCTGGACGGGGCGGAGACGGGACGGAGACGGGGTGGAGACGGGACGGAGACGGGGTGGAGACAGGGTGGAGACGGGGGTGGAGACGGGACGGAGACGGGACGGAGACGGGACGGAGACGGGACGGAGACGGGGTGGAGACGGCATGAACGACGTCTCTCTCAGAGAAACGAGGGTGGAAATAATTTAATCCAATCTCATCTCATCTCATCTAATTTCATTTCATTTCATTTAATCCAATCTAATCTAAACTAATCTAATGCACATTCATTAAAATCTGTCGTTGCTTTTTGAACCAGTAACAAAATGTGTGTAACTTTTCTACGTCAGACGTTTTTCTGTCCTGCAGGTGAAAACAAGTTTCAGGTTGATGAAGCGTCGTCTCACCAGCACCCGGCCTCCCGGCACCGCCCGCTGGCTGGACACCGTCACGCCCAGCCACATGCCCTCCACCATCTCCTGGGGGGACGCTGGGGACGAGAGACACGCTGGCTTCACCGGAGGACGAGTCCCAGAGGAGGACGAGTCCTACCGGAGGACGAGTCCCACCGGAGGACGAGTCCCAGAGGAGGACGAGTCCTACCGGAGGACGAGTCCGGCTAGACATCAGCGAGATTGAAATTCTCCTTCTTCATTTATATAGATAAATATATTCTAGATTTATCAACAACATGTATCTTTTGTAAAAAAAAACTAAATTTAAATTGCGTTACATTCAATCTTTGTTTAATCTTGTGGTCGCGATTCCAGAAAACCAGCCCACAGATGGAAATACACGTAGTTTTTAAATTTAAAGTTTAGTTCCTCTCTACAGTTCCCCCCCCCCCCCCACACACACACACACACACACACACACACACACACACACACACACACACACACACACACACACACACACACACACACACTCTACAAGAAGCAGGTTATTTATGACTTTGTATGTTATTCGTGGCCCCCAGACGTTGCAGTGTGTAGTTATAACCCAGTAGAGTGTGTCTTGTGTGTCATGCAGCTTGCAGCCCTGCAGCTTGCAGGTTGCAGCCCTGCAGCCTGCAGCCCTGCGTGCTGCAGCCCTGCATGCTGCAGCCCTGCGTGCAGTACTGACTTGCGGTGACCAGGTCCATGCGGGCGCAGTCTCCGGGGTCCAGGCTGACGGGGCAGGAGAACACGGCCCCCGTCTCGTTGACGTGTCGTAGAGCTTCAGCGCGCTCTCTGGGCGCTCCGGCCAGCAGCCTGCCGACACACAAGCACCACGTGAGGTCAGAGGTCAGAGGTCAGAGGTCAACCGCCTGAGCTCCTGGAGGCCCAACGCCAAACGTGCAGCGGCGCAGCGGCGCCTTCGTGTGGAGATTTCCAGTCACGCAACAACCTCACACACAAAATAGACTGGTGGTGATGGAGCTGATCTCTTTGCCCACACACACACACACACACACACACACACACACACACACACACACACACACACACACACACACACACACACACACACACACACACACACACACACACACACACACACACACACACACACACACACACACACACCTTTTAACACAACAGAAGAGGTGGAGGATCACTGCCTCCGCCCCCACAGTGTTTACCGTCAGCACAAGATTTATTAGCTCCACTTTGTAGGTGGAGGGTGCAGACAAGCTTGTTTACTGTGTGTGTGTGTGTGTGTGTGTGTGTGTGTGTGTGTGTGTGTGTGTGTGTGTGTGTGTGTGTGTGTGTGTGTGTGTGTGTGTGTGTGTCACAACCTAGTGTGCAAAATGTCATGTTTTTCAAGGGCGTCATGTTGTGGAGAACATTAACTGAGTCTCACGCTGAGAAGTCAGAAGAAGTCTTGACGGTTGAATTAGATTAAAAACACATCTAGAAAATACATCTATAAAACACATCTATAAAACACATCTATATCTAAAACCCTCTAGCAGATCGACAAATAGAAAAAAAAATCGAATTTTTCCAAATGTAAAAAACAAACTAAAGATTCTGACTCATTGTTGAGTCGTGGCTTCTTCCGTATTGACAAACCTCACATCAACAATCAGCCCCCATACACTCTGGTAATCTGATTACCCCCCCCAACATGAAGATGAGAAGCTGAGACAGACGTTGTCTTCGTGTCTCAGAGACGAAGCGTCATGTGAGCAGCTCCACTGGTTTGAGATCAAATTACCTTCTTAACCTATTTGATGCTTCTTCATCTGGGAACTGACGAGAGGCCACATCATAACCCCCCCCCAACCCCCCCAACCCCCCCAGCCTGGTCACATAGAGCAGCTGGGTCCCGGTGGCAGTGGGACGTCACTCTGATGGTAATATTAGTATTAACAATTCAATTCTCTCGTCGTGACTTTAAAAACAGCAAGAAGAACAAGAATAAATCTTTACATCTGAAGAAGGTGAAGGAGGTGGAGGAGGTGAAGGAGGTGAAGGAGATGAATGAGGTGGAGGAGGTGAAGGAGGTGAAGGAGGAGAAGGAGGTGGAGGAGGTGGAGGAGGTGGAGGAGATGAAGAAGGTGAAGGAAGTGGAAGAGGTGAAGGAGGTGAAGGAGATGGAGGAGGTGAAGGAGGTGAAGGAAGTGGAGGAGGTGAAGGAGGTGAAGAAGGTGAAGGAAGTGGAAGAGGTGAAGGAGGTGAAGGAGATGGAGGAGGTGAAGGAGGTGAAGGAGGTGAAGGAAGTGGAGGAGGTGAAGGAGGTGAAGGAAGTGAAGGAAGTGAAGGAGGTGAAGGAGGTGAAGGAGGTGAAGGAGGTGAAGGAAGTGAAGGAGATGGAGGAGGTGAAGGAGGTCGCTTGTCGACCTCTTGTCCTGCAGAGCGAAAACGACCAGGAGGAGCCAAGATGGCCGCCGACGGCCAGCGGTTTCCTGTCGGCGGCGCAGGAACAGACCGGGGCCGTTATTCATTAACGTCCAGGGTGTGGAGTGTATTCCCTGTGTGTGTGTGTGTGTGTGTGTGTGTGTGTGTGTGTGTGTGTGTGTGTGTGTGTGTGTGTGTGTGTGTGTGTGTGTGTGTGTGTGTGTGTGTGTGTGTGTGTGTGTGTGTGTGTGTGTGTGTGTGTGTGTGTGTGTGTGTTTACATTACAACTCTCGGCCTTCCAGATTGCTTCCCAGACACAAAGTCCCAAAACACTGGTTGCGATAAAGACCAAGGTGAGTGATGCATGCTGGGAGGAGGAGGAAGCAGCAGGATCCGGCTGCAGGAGAGCGTTAATCCAGGAGCAGCTCCAGTTAAACCACCGAGGAAAAACCCTGAGAAGCGCCTCCACGTGTTTGTTGTGGAAATTCAACGGCGAGGGCCGACGCCATGAGGTCTGACATGCAGCGGAGCCGCTGTTGCATTGTGGGAAATGACCCCGAACACCTAAAACACAGAGGACGTGGACAGACGCCCTCGCTGCCTCGTCCTGCTGCGGTGACTTCGCCACATTTAGACCCTCTGTCACGTCCTGGAATCCGTCCTCCGTCTCCGACGCCGAAATATAAACTGACATTTTTTTAAAAGTTCCACGTCGGGAGCCGTTCTGGAAAACTTGGGTGCAGCAGCAGCCGTACGGCGTCGGCGGTGCTTCGTCTCCCTACGCCTTTCTGGTGTGTTTGATGAGTCACAGCGCCCCTACAGGCCTGGAGGTGAACTGCAGGCCTGAAGCCTGGTGTGTTCATAGAGACGAGTTCACAGAGACGAGTTCATAGAGATGAGTTCACAGAGACGAGTTCATAGAGACGAGTTCATAGAGATGAGTTCACAGAGACGAGTTCACAGAGACGAGTTCACAGAGACGAGTTCATAGAGACGAGTTCATACAGACGAGTTCACAGAGACGAGTTCATAGAGACGAGTTCATACAGACGAGTTCACAGAGACGAGTTCATAGAGACGAGTTCATACAGACGAGTTCATAGAGACGAGTTCATAGAGACGAGTTCATAGAGACGAGTTCATAGAGACGAGTTCACAGAGACGAGTTCATACAGACGAGTTCATAGAGACGAGTTCATAGAGACGAGTTCATAGAGACGAGTTCATAGAGACGAGTTCATAGAGACGAGTTCACAGAGACGAGTTCACAGAGACGAGTTCATAGAGACGAGTTCACAGAGACGAGTTCACAGAGACGAGTTCATAGAGACGAGTTCACAGAGACGAGTTCACAGAGACGAGTTCACAGAGACGTGTTTATAGAGACGAGTTCACAGAAAGGAGTTCAGACGGTGGACGGAGGTTTTAGGAGACTGACGAGAAAAAACATGTTCCCGGGGGTGGGGGGGTGGGGGGGGGGGGGGTGTAGCTCCGTCACCTCCCGGGTGGAGCTGCTGCCTTCAGGGCACAGAAAAGACGACCTGCTCCTCCTTCACGGAGCTCGACGGCCCAATTCTTCACAAAGGACTGAAAACAGCGAGAGAGAAAATCTCTACCGTCGTTAACCGACGCTACGAGTCCTGATCGTCACTGAACTCCACGTTTCACTGAGTGAACTCTGGGTAACGGGAGGTTTTCCTCCCGGGGGAGGAGATTCACCAGAGGTACTCTGAGCTGAAACGAGCTGAACTCTGCTTGCTGGAGGAGGGAAATCCTGCAGGACAGAACCTTAGAGCTCGTTTATCACCCAGAAAGCACAACAACAGTAAATAAAATCAAAAGCACACACACAATAAGCTCCAGGTCACTGGGATTGATTCGGGGAAATATTACAGCTTCGACCCACGAAGCTCATAAACGAGACGATATTGAACCAAGAGACTCGATTTGCAGATTGAATTAAGAAGGAAGAGAAGAGGAGAGCAGCCGGAGGTTTTTATATCCTGGAGTGATGTAACGACGAAAGAAGAGTGGAGGGTTGATAAGAGTAGATGCGTTGGGGTGGGGGGGGGGGGGGGGGGGGGGGGGTAATGGGGGGGTGATGGGGGGGTAATGGGGGGGTGATGGGGGGTAACAGTGAGCAGTCAGTCCTTTCTGTAGCAATGAACCAGGAAACTCTCCAGTGAGCAACACGTTGATTCACTGCGAGGCTCGATGTGTTTGTACAGGATGAGAGGATGAATCACCGCCGATCAGACCGAGACACATCGGTACTCAGGTACTACAGTACCTGCACCATCAGACCGGGACACGTCGGTACTCAGGTACTACAGTACCTGTACCATCAGACCGGGACACGTCGGTACTCAGGTACTACAGTACCTGTACCATCAGACCGGGACACGTCGGTACTCAGGTACTACAGTACCTGTACCATCAGACCGAGACACGTCGGTACTCAGGTACTACAGTACCTGTACCATCAGACCGAGACACGTCGGTACTCAGGTACTACAGTACCTGTACCATCAGACCGAGACACGTCGGTACTCAGGTACTACAGTACCTGCACCATCAGACCGGGACACGTCGGTACTCAGGTACTACAGTACCTGTACCATCAGACCGGGACACGTCGGTACTCAGGTACTACAGTACCTGTACCATCAGACCGGGACACGTCGGTACTCAGGTACTACAGTACCTGTACCATCAGACCGAGACACGTCGGTACTCAGGTACTACAGTACCTGTACCATCAGACCGAGACACGTCGGTACTCAGGTACTACAGTACCTGTACCATCAGACCGAGACACGTCGGTACTCAGGTACTACAGTACCTGTACCATCAGACCGGGACACGTCGGTACTCAGGTACTACAGTACCTGTACCATCAGACCGGGACACGTCGGTACTCAGGTACTACAGTACCTGTACCATCAGACCGAGACACGTCGGTACTCAGGTACTATAGTACCTGTACCATCAGACCGGGACACGTCGGTACTCAGGTACTACAGTACCTGTACCATCAGACCGAGACACGTCGGTACTCAGGTACTACAGTACCTGTACCATCAGACCGAGACACGTCGGTACTCAGGTACTACAGTACCTGTACCATCAGACCGGGACACGTCGGTACTCAGGTACTACAGTGCCTGTACCATCAGACCGAGACACGTCGGCCTCCAGCGGGAGGAAGTACTCAGGTACTACAGTACCTGTACCATCAGACCGAGACACATCGGTACTCAGGTACTACAGTACCTGCACCATCAGACCGGGACACGTCGGTACTCAGGTACTACAGTACCTGTACCATCAGACCGGGACACGTCGGTACTCAGGTACTACAGTACCTGTACCATCAGACCGGGACACGTCGGTACTCAGGTACTACAGTACCTGTACCATCAGACCGAGACACGTCGGTACTCAGGTACTACAGTACCTGTACCATCAGACCGAGACACGTCGGTACTCAGGTACTACAGTACCTGTACCATCAGACCGAGACACGTCGGTACTCAGGTACTACAGTACCTGTACCATCAGACCGGGACACGTCGGTACTCAGGTACTACAGTACCTGTACCATCAGACCGGGACACGTCGGTACTCAGGTACTACAGTACCTGTACCATCAGACCGAGACACGTCGGTACTCAGGTACTATAGTACCTGTACCATCAGACCGGGACACGTCGGTACTCAGGTACTACAGTACCTGTACCATCAGACCGAGACACGTCGGTACTCAGGTACTACAGTACCTGTACCATCAGACCGAGACACGTCGGTACTCAGGTACTACAGTACCTGTACCATCAGACCGGGACACGTCGGTACTCAGGTACTACAGTGCCTGTACCATCAGACCGAGACACGTCGGCCTCCAGCGGGAGGAAGTACTCAGGTACTACAGTACCTGTACCATCAGACCGGGACACGTCGGTACTCAGGTACTACAGTACCTGTACCATCAGACCGAGACACGTCGGTACTCAGGTACTACAGTACCTGTACCATCAGACCGAGACACGTCGGTACTCAGGTACTACAGTACCTGTACCATCAGACCGAGACACGTCGGCCTCCAGCGGGAGGAAGTACTCAGGTACTACAGTACCTGTACGCAGTACTCTCAACACCACCTGCCTCTCAGGACTGGAGTGAACTTCCTGTTACTGCGAGTCCCAGTTCAATGATTGACAGATGGATGACGACACGTCGGCATTAAAACAAACATCACAGTGAGAAGTACTTTAAGCCTAAGTTACTGGGTACTCACATTACTGCACTTTGGGGTATTTCCATGTTGATGGTTTAGACTCTTGAATCTGCACTTTGAGTCGTTTAACAAAAACCATCTTAGTTTAGAGTGAAATCACCGCAGAGTGAGTTTTAAAACTTGTACTTTTGTCCTTGAGAAAAGCTTTTCACTGCTGATGTGGATTATTGAGTCGCGGTTCTGCAGAACGGAACCAACTCCTCCATGTTTCCGGAGTTCAGGTTCCTCTTCCGTTGCTATAAAACCAACCTTTTCCCTCTGAACCCGTCTGAAGCTGCTCTACGTCCTTACTGCTTCTCGCTCTACTGTCATTTGTCGTTAGCTTGCGCCAGGCGGACCGACGGCCAGAAGTGAGTAACGGATTCAATGAAGTCCGATATCAGAGCACCTGGACTCAGACGCCCACCGAGGAAAGGAACCATCAGCTGGACAAACATCTGCCTGCCGACGACCATCTGCCTCCGGTGAAACAGTAACAGCAGAACAAACTCATTTACACCCGGCGGAGAATCCAACATGGCGGCAGTCAGACCTGGTCCGCCATGTTGGTCTGGCCAGAGAGTCTCAGCTGATCCACAACAGGAACAAACAAACTGTGACCACAACCCCCGCTCCGCTCCGACACCTCATGTATTGTATATATGTTATATATGTGATGTGTGTCGTCCCCACTGATCATATACAAGGTAACGCTTTGATCACATATAAGGTAATGCTTTGATCTCGCCGCGTGTTTTTCTGCGCCTTCTTCACGTGATGAAGCGTCGACCTCTGGATTATGTAACGTTCACGTTCCAGCCGCGGTTCAATGAAACAGTTTAAGCTGCGATTGTTTAGTTTCAGTTTCTCCGTCCGACCCTGAAGCAGGAATGTTTGAAACGAAACGTCAGGATGTCTTCGTCCTCAAAGCTCCACGACGGCATGGAGGTGTTGAAGCGTATCGTTTCTCTGGCGACGGGGAGCCGTGGAGAGCACCTGTACAGGGAGGGGGCGTGGCCTCGGCCTGTGCAGGGAGGGGGCGTGGCCTCGGCCTGTACAGGGAGGGGGGCGTGGCCTCGGCCTGTACAGGGAGGGGGCGCCGTGGAGCCTCTCCTCTCCTCTCTGCAGACCAGCAGGAGGTCTGTGCTCATGTGTTGTTATATATATCCAAAATAAAAATACAAATAGTACATAAGTAAAGTATAAATAATATCAATAAATCCTTATTAAAGCAGTCACAGCCCGTCCTCCATAGTGAAAACCTTTCTGTATTTTCCTCCTGTACTTTCAGGATCACATTGAATTACAAAGATTCTCCTTCCGATAATAGAACTTTTAAAACGTTCTCACATTGTGATCAGGAACTGAACTGCGCTGCAGGAAGCTCATTTATCAAGCGTCTCACTGGATCCATTAGACGACTTCATGCTGCTGATCGACGCTCCGGAAACTTTGATTTCTACTGCAACTCCACTCAAAACACATTGAACATGTAGAATCGCTTCATGTCGTCTGCAGCAGCTGAAGTTTCACTCAGGAAGTAAAGCCACCAGACGGAAAACACAACGGTGCTGCAGACAAATCAGTTTAACTTGCACCTGACAGCAGAAGAGGGGAATCCCCCACAGCCCCCCCCCCCCCCCCCCCCCCAGCCCCCCCCCAGTCAAATTAGATGACTGAGTTTCAAACCCTCAGGCTCTGCAGACGGAGACGAGCTGGAAACACACGGGAGTAAATATTCGTCACGTCTGTTTTCAAAATGAAATAATCTCAGTGCACAGAAGGAATGAGTTCATAATCTGGAGGGTGATCCCCCCCCCCCCCCCCCCCCTCCACCCCCCCAATAGCCCCTCCGGATCATCATTCCTGCTGCTGTCTTGTCTCAACCTGAAAGCAGGCAGGTTGTGGCGGTGCTGAGCCGGGGAATACATTCCTGGCATACCGCGGGGTCAGGGGACTGGAAGAGCCAATAGGTGGCCAGCTGACTGCCGGGCCCTGCCCCCCCCCCTCTCCCCCCCCCCTCACACAGGGAACACAAAAAGCCTTCTCACAAAACAAAAAAATATTGAAAAAAAAAAAGCCTCTGCAGGGGGAGGGGAGGGAGGGGGAGGGGGGAGGGGGGAGGGGGGAGGGAGGTGCGAGGGGGGAGGAGGGAGGAGGGAGGGGGGAGGGAGGGAGGGGGGAGGAGGGAGGAGGGAGGGGGGAGGGAGGTGGGGAGGAGGGAGGGAGTGGTGAGGTGAAGGTGACTACTACCCTCAGGTGTTTAACCCCTCCCTGACTAGCATTGAGTATTCGGCCCCCCAGGACAGAAGCTGCAGGATCAACAGTAGAAAGTGGGAGTGGAGAAATCCTCCGTGTGACTCAGAGGACGGCGGCGAGAAACTTCACGTGTCTCGACAGGTCGGTCGTCCTGGGGGGGGGAGGGGGAGGGGGGGGGTGCCTGGCTCAAACACCCGCGGCAGGAAGAGCTGCAACTACAGGGCTCAGCAAGAAGACGGTGTTTAGTGAAGGTTGGTGCTTCATCAACTAGATTACAAGGCAGAGAGAGAGAGAGAGAGAGAGAGAGAGAGAGAGAGAAGAGAGACAGAGAGAGAGAGACAGAGACAGAGAGAGAGAGACAGAAAGAGACAGAGAGAGAGAGACAGAAAGAGAGAGAGACAGAAAGAGAGAGAGAGAAAGAAAGAGAGAGAGAGAAAGAGAGAGAGAGACAGAGAGGGGAGAGAGACAGAAAGAGAGAGAGAGACGACAGACAGACAGACAGACAGACAGACAGACAGAGACAGAAAGAGAAAGAGAGAGAGGAGAGAAACAGAGAGGGGGAGAGAGACAGAAAGAGAGAGGAGAGAACAGACAGACAGAGACGAGAGAGAGAGACAGAAAGAGAGAGAGAGAGAGAGAGACAGAGACAGAGAGAGGGAGAGACAGAGAGAGAGAGAGACAGAGAAAGGAGAGAGAGACAGAGCAGAGAGAGAGAGACAGACAGGAGAGAGAGAGAGGAAGAGACAGAGAGAAAGAGAGAGAGAGAGGAGAGAGAGAGAGACAGAGAGAGAAGAGAGAGAGACAGAGAGAGAGAGAGAAAGAGAGAAAGAGAGAGAGAGAGAGAGAACAGAGAGAGAGAGAGAGAGGCAGAGACTGAGAGACAGGAGAGAAAGAGAGAGAGACAGAGAGAGAGAGAGAGAGACAGACAGAGAGAAAGTAGAGAAAGAGAGAGAGAGACAGAGAGAGAGAGAGAGAGAGAGAGACAGAGGACAGAGACAGAGAGAGAGAGAGAGAGACAGAGAGAAGAGAGAGAGAGAGGAAACAATGGAGGAAAGACC